>NC_092486.1:3302194-3527194 GCF_047495875.1 Pithys albifrons albifrons
CCATCCTACTCCAGCCACAGGACACTTTACCCACAGAGATGCATTTCCCTCTGCGCGCTGAGCTGAACCCACCAAAACAAACCCTTTCCCTGCACGTGCAGCTCCTTCCCCCGGGAGAGACTGAAAGAGAGACTGAACCGCATGTGACAGATGTTAATCGCATCATTTAATGCACTCCTGGAAGGCACTTGGATACAGGGATGGGGAGGAAGAGGAGAATAGACTATTGTCTCCCGTTTCCGCCGGCACCCACCGGGAATAGATAACCCCCGGGGGTTGATACGAGGGTGGGAATGACAGCTCTGGAATTTGGGAGTTTTCTGAGGCACCCGTGGTAAATGTGTCCGTGTGGATACAAAGAAATTATAAAAAAGGGCAGAAAAATCACTTTTGTTTTGTCCACAGCTCCCCAAAGGAAAGGGGGGAATTGGGAATTGGGATGGAGGGATCATGTCTGATTCGTGTGAGCATCTCTGGACTGAACCAGGGATACAGGAGAAGAGAAACAGGGATGGAGGGATCACCCCTAACCCACACCTGAGCATCCCTGGACCAAACAATGGATACAGGAGAGGGGGAAATAGGGATCACACCTGATCCACACCTGAGCATCCCTTTAGCAAGCACAGGACACAGGAGAGAGGGAAATAGGGATGGAAGGATCAAGCCTGATCCACACCTGAACGTCCCTGGACTGAATATGGGACACAAGAGGGAAATAGGGATAGAGGGATCGCACCTGGTCCGCACCTGAACGTCCCTGGACTGAATATGGGATACAAGAGGGAAATAGGGATGGAGGGATCAAGGCCGATCCACACCTGAGCATCCCTGGACTGAATATGGGATACAAGAGGGAAATAGGGATGGAAGGATCAAGCCGGATCCACACCTGAGCATCCCTGGACTGAATATGGGTTATGAGAGGGAAATAGGGATGGAGGGATCAAGGCTGATCCACACCTGAACATTCCTGGACTGAACATGGGATACGAGAGGGAAATAGGGATGGAGGGATCAAGGCTGATCCACCCCTGAACATCCCTGGACTGAACATGGGATACGAGAGGGAAATAGGGATGGAGGGATAAAGTCTGATCCACACCTGAGCATCCCTGGACTGAACATGGGATACGAGAGGGAAATAGGGATGGAGGGATCAAGCCTGATCCACACTTGAGCATCCCCGGACCAAACACCTTCTGCTTGGCCTGAGAAATAACGCAAACCCATCAAATATCCATTGTCGCTTGGAGAAGGGCTGTTTGCCGGCGGCAGGGAATTACATTTCCAAGGCAGAAAGAGTATCCCATGGGCTGCTTCCCTGATTGAATTCCCCCTTGGTGACCCGGGAAGGTAATTGCAGCAAAGGGGAGCCGGGGCAGTCACACCTGCCGTGGAAATCAGCATCTCCATCCATGCCTCGACCTGGGAAGAAATTGAGGCAAGATGACTAAAGGTCCCTAAAAGTAATGGACTTATTGACTAATAGATTTCTTAGTCATGAATTCCCCGTGCTCCATATGTACCCAAATCAGAGCAATTATGGATTTAAATGGAGCTGGGATCCGTGGAGCAGAAAATGCTTGTTTTAGCGTGAGATTGGCCAGAGGTGAACGACCTGTGAAACCCCCGGTAATGAAAGCTCTTCACAGCTTGCCGTGTTCCACCGGGGAATAATTGCTGCAGTCTGTGATACGGATCTGGCTGCGCTAATGATGCCCCTGCTCCCTTTCATAGGACTCGTTTAAGCTTCCCATTTTTCCCGGATTTCAAAGCGACAAGGCATCGTGGGAATTAACGCATTAACGTGGACGTTTTTCTCACTTGGAGTATTTCAAATATTATTTAAAGCTTTTCCGGCCCGGATCGATTAACAAAGCGATGGGGATCGGGAGCCTTGGGAAAGGGTGGCTGGGGGGGATGGAATGTGACACGGGTGTCATCGCTGCGTCGATCCCATTTGTACTTTATTTAGCATGACAAGATGGATTTATCAGAACAAAACATGCATTAGGAATTAAAAAAAAAAAGATGTTTTGGATGGAAATAAAACTCCTAATAACTTCCAAATGAAAACCACATCCAAGGGAGACAGTTGGCTTCTCTTCTTGGTTTATTATTAAATATTTGACTAGGGAGGGAAGTTCTGAGCTGAGCATCTTTTCCCTCCTGTTCCTGGCAAGAGCAGTTTGTGTGCAGGGAGGGTTAGTTCTTGGTTGTTTTCCCAGAGCAGTTTCTGGGGGTAGATGGGTGTAGATTTCCCCCATCAATCCTAAATTTAAGCATATTCTAATGAGATCTCACTGCAGGGTCTTATTCCTAAGTAGTATTTGGGATATATCTATATTCCCAATACCTATCTACTTATCTATCCATCTATTGGGAATATACATGGAAATATAGAATATATATAGGATATATGTAGGAATATATTCTATGTGGATACATAGAAATATATAGAGAAATATACATAGAAATATAGCAATATATTCTATATTAAAATATAGATTATAGTGTGTATACATATATAGTGTGTATATCTATATTGTATATAGAGTGTGTATATATAGAATATATTCTATATGATGTAGAAATAAATGCAGAAATATAACAATAATTTGTATATCTATAGTGTATATAGAGTGTGTATATATATAATATATTCTATATGATATAGAAATAAATGCAGAAATATAACAATATATTTATTATATGGAAATATAGAATAGGTATAATACATTTTATATATATATAATATATACATACATAAATACACATATCTAATATATATATGATATCTGTATTCCCTGTATATTCCTGATACATTAAATATTGTGCATAAAAGTGGGGGGAAAGGCCCTGGCTGTGCTTTTGGATCCCCACAACTGTGAAGCAGCAAATCCCCGATGCTGGGAGGGGGCACTGGGGGGATGGCAGCAGGTAAATGGATGCAGTGGGTGGGCTGGTGCTTCATCCCTGGGGATGGAGACGGGCAGAGCCGCTCCTGAAACGCTCCTGTTTTCCCCCAAATGGAGAGCAGGGCTCGGATTCCCTCTCCGGCTGAGCCTCCCGAGGGACCCCGGGATTAATTTGCTCGGTGACCGCGGGGGCTCAGCGGGCTGACCCCGCGGCCGGGCGGGAGGCGAGGGCAGCGCCGAGGGGCAGAGGGGAGCGGCAGCCGCTGATCGGGAGCTCGGGGCACTTAAGAGTTTGGACAAGAAGGAAATGGCATTTCCAGTGAACTTAATCACCGCCGAGCAGCAGCGCCGAGATTCAATTACGGCCCCGCCGGCGCTGCCCCGCAGGGAGCAGCGTGTCACTGTCCCCCCCAAAGTGTGTCACTGACCCCTCCTCAGCGTGTCACTGTCCCCCCCAAAGTGTGTCACTGACCCCCCCTCAGCGTGTCACTGTCCCCCCCAAAGTGTGTCACTGACCCCCCCAGCGTGTCACTGTCCCCCCCAAAGTGTGTCACTGACCCCCCCAGCGTGTCACTGTCCCCCCCAAAGTGTGTCACTGACCCTTCTGTGTCCCCCCCAGCGTGTCACTGACCCCCCTCCCAGAGTGTCACTGTCTCCCCCAGCGTGTCACTGTCCCCCCCAAAGAGTGACACTGACCTCCTTGTTCCCCCCCAAAGTGTGTCACTGACCCCCCCAGAGTGTCACTGTCCACCCCCCTAGAGTGTGTCACTGATCCCCTCAGCATGTCACTGTCCCCCCCAAACTGTGTCACTGACCCCCCCAGAGTGTCACTGTCCCCCCCAAACTGTGTCACTGACCCCCCAGAGTCACTGTCTCCCCTAAACTGTGTCACTGACCCCCCCAGAGTGTCATTTCCCCCCCCAATCTGTGTCACTGATCCCCGTGTTCCCCCTAGCGTGTCACTGTCCCCCCCAAAGTGTGTCACTAACCCTCCCAGAGTGTCACTGTTCCCCCAAAGCGTGTCACTGACCCCCTCAGTGTGCCAGTGTCCCCCCAGCATATCACTGCCCCCCCTCAGTGTGTCACTGAGCCCCCTGACCCCCTCAGCATGTCACTGCCCCCACCAGCGTGTCACTGTGCCCCCAAAGTGTGTCACTGACCCCCCTGTCCCACTCAGCATGTTACTGTCCCCCCCCAGCATGTCACTGCCCTCCCCCAGCGTGTCACTGTGCCCCCCAAAGTGTGTCACTGACCCCCCTGTCCCACTCAGCATGTCACTGTCCCCCCCCAGCATGTCACTGCCCTCCCCCAGTGTGTCACTGTGCCCCCAAAGTGTGTCACTGACCCCCCTGTCCCACTCAGCATGTCACTGTCCCCCCCCAGCAAGTCACTGCCCTCCCCCAGTGTGTCACTGACCCCCCTGTCCCCCTCAGCATGTCACTGCCCCCACCAGCATGTCACTGCCCTCCCCCAGAGAGTCACTGTGCCCCCCAAAGTGTGTCACTGACCCCCCTGTTTCCCCCAGCGTGTCTCTGACTCTCCAGACCCTGCCCCAGCTCCTTTTTGCCGTGGTCAGTTTGGCAGTGGGACACACGTGCCAGATGTTTGGCACCAGCCACAGCCCTGAGCCCGGCAGGGAGCTGGGATTGTGACATTGGGATAATCCACTTGTGCTGGAGCTGCCCACGAAACTGCTCTTTATTGTCACAGAGCAAGATCTAATCCAGAAAAGAGAAAACACTCATTATTTAATTTTCCCCAGTATTTTTCTGTGCTCATGGGATTTTAATGATATTAATTATTATTTAATTTGCACTTTGGCAATTCATTTGTGCTGAGCTTTTATTTTATTGGAAAGACAGCAATGTTCAGTCCCTTTTGCATCTCCATCCACATTGCCAGCCTCCAGCCTTTCCTCATGGGTATCCATGCATCCCTCATCCCATCCACCCTTCCTCCCAGCTACTCATCCCATCCCATCCCATCCCATCCCATCCCATCCCATCCCATCCCATCCCATCCCATCCCATCCCACTCCATCCCATCCCATCCCATCCCATCCCATCCCATCCCATCCCATCCCATCCCATCCCATCCCAAGCATCTCCTCACTGTCCTCCTCCTGCATTACTTTTTTTCCTTTGTACCCTCTGGCTGCTGGATTCCAGGTGGGAAAATCTGATCAAAGGGCTGCCAGGATTGTCAGCTCAGAGCCCCAAAGCAGAGGAGCTGGTCCCTCCAGGGTGTTCCTGATGCAGGAGCATCCCTATGCCCCATCCCACATCTCCATGGGACCATCCCTCCATCTCCATCTCTCCATTCTAATCCCTCTATCTCTGTGAGAGCTTCCCTCTGTCTCCAGTCCTCCAGCTCCACACAAGCATCACTCCATTCCCATGGGAGCATCCTTCCATTTCCACAGGAGCATCCTTTCATCCTGTGTGAGTGTCCCTCCATCCCCATCCAAGGATCCCTCCATCCCCATCCAAGGATCCCTCCATCCCTATCCAAGGATCCCTCCATCCCCATCCAAGGATCCCTCCATCCCCATCCAAGGATCCTGCCATCCCCATCCAAGGATCCCTCCATCCCTATCCAAGGATCCCTCCATCCCCATCCAAGGATCCCTCCATCCCCATCCAAGGATCCCTCCATCCCCATCCAAGGATCCTGCCATCCCCATCCAAGGATCCCTCCATCCCTATCCAAGGATCCCACCAACCCCATCGAAGTATCCCTCCATTCCCACCCAAGGATCCCTCCATCCCCATCCAAGCATCCCTCCATCCCCATCCAAGCATCCCTCCATCCCCATCCAAGGAACCCTCCATCCCCATTCAAGGATCCCTCCATCCCCATCCTTCCATGTCCACATGAGCATCTCTCCATCTCCACCAGAGCATCCCTCCATCCCCATCCAAGCATCCCGCCATCCCCATCCAAGAATCCCTCCATCCCCATCCAAGGATCCCTCCATCCCCATCCAAGCATCCCACCATCCCCATCCAAGAATCCCTCCATCCCCATCCAAGGATCCCTCCATCCCCATCCAAGCATCCTGCCGTCCCCATCCAAGCATCCCGCCATCCCCATCCAAGGATCCCGCCATTCCCACCCTTCCATGTCCACATGAGCATCTCTCCATGTCCACGGGACCACCCCTCCATCTCCATCCCTCCGTTTCCAGGTGATGAACATCCCTCCATCCCCCTCCATCCCCGCCAGCTGCAGCCCCACTTCCCCAGATAATGAGAGCGAGTTTAAAAAACTTAAAGCCTCTTCCTGCCCGCGGTGAGTGACACAAATGGAGTTCATATTTAATCATCTGTTAACTCGTTGTCTATTATAGCTCTTTAATAGCACCAGAGATATTCTTAATGAAGCATGATTTAAGGTATTTACAGCTCTAGGACCGACAGACATCACTCACAGTGTGCAGGTAATGAGGCGTAAAACAGCTCTGGAAACCGTAAAAATGGGAGAGAGAGAGCGAGGAGGGAGAGAAAGCAGGCGAGGAGTTCGGAGCTGAATTGTTCCAGGGTTTGTTTTAAAATGTTTAGGCATTTAAAGTCATTTCAGCTTTCCCGAGGTGTCTGGTAGCACAGAGTTCAGCGATTCCCAGCGCTGGTAACCCCTGTCTTGCCAGGAGGAGTCCGAGCCCCCGATGCTCCCGAGCCAGGGAAAATAGTGCATGGATGGCAGAAAACAGGGAAAAGCTTTTTGAGGGTCCCCAAGGGCCGTGCAGGTGCACCAGAGCAAAGCCTGGAATTTTTGGGTGCATCTTTCCCCATTTGCTTTGCCCACTCAGTGGCTGGGATAGAAATGGAACAATGACCCTTCCCTTTGCTCGACTGCAAATGCCACCCTCTGCAATCTTTTTATTTTTTTATTTTTCCCCTAGAAAAAAAAAACAAACCAAAAAAAATAAAATTAAAGAAAAAAACCCACCCGAACCCAAGCCAAGTTTTGGAAAATAATTTGTGACGGAGGTGCCATTTTGCATCAAAATATTATGTAGAAAATGTCAAATGTCACCAATCCATGTGTCCCCCCGTGTGATAGTAATTGGGCTGGAAGGCTCTGCTCTGCCACCGCGGCCGCTGCCGCCGCCTCCTCCTCCTCCTCCTCCTCCTCCTCCTCGCAGACCGCTCGGGAAATGTGTCGCTTCCCGAGCCCCTCCCGGCCCCGCTGCCTGCGGAGCGGCCTCGGTGTCCCTGTCCCCAGCCTGGGGACACCTGCGTGGTGCTCATTAGCTGGTGCTGCCCAAATGCCAATAAACAGCTCCTGGGGAAAAAGCAGGGAGTGAAGCAGGAGCTCTGCAGCTGGGGCTGGGGGCTCTTGGGGTGTTAATTCCCTCCTGGATTTCTCTCCTGGATGGAAGGTGGGGTTGGAATGTGCTGTCCCAGTCCCCTGGTGTCCCCTCTGATGAGGACCAGGGTGGGTTTTAAACTGGAGAAACCCAGAGCATGAGCCACAGTGGGGGCTCTGAGTGAAGAACCACAGTGGGGGCTCTGAGTGAAGAACCAGTGAGGGCTCTGAGTGAAGAACCAGTGAGGGCTCTGAGTGAAGAACCACAGTGGGGGCTCTGAGTGAAGAACCACAGTGGGGGCTCTGAGTGAAGAACCAGTGAGGGCTTTGAGTGAAGAACCACAGTGGGGGCTCTGAGTGAAGAGCCACAGTGGGGGCTCTGAGTGAAGAACCAGTGAGGGCTCTGAGTGAAGAACCACAGTGGGGGCTCTGAGTGAAGAACCACAGTGGGGGCTCTGAGTGAAGAACCACAGTGGGGGCTCTGAGTGAAGAACCAGTGAGGGCTCTGAGTGAAGAACCAGTGAGGGCTCTGAGTGAAGAACCACAGTGGGGTCTCTGAGTGAAGAACCACAGTGGGGGCTCTGAGTGAAGAACCACAGTGGGGGCTCTGAGTGAAGAACCACAGTGGGGTCTCTGAGTGAAGAACCACAGTGGGGTCTCTGAGTGAAGAACCACAGTGGGGGCTCTGAGTGAAGAACCACAGTGGGGGCTCTGAGTGAAGAACCACAGGGGGGGCTCTGAGTGAAGAACCACAGTGGGGGCTCTGAGTGAAGAACCACAGTGGGGGCTCTGAGTGAAGAACCAGTGAGGGCTCTGAGTGAAGAACCACAGTGGGGTCTCTGAATGAAGAACCACAGTGAGGGCTCTGAGTGAAGAACCACAGGGGGGTCTCTGAGTGAAGAACCAGTGAGGGCTCTGAGTGAAGAACCACAGTGGGGGCTCTGAGTGAAGAACCACAGTGGGGTCTCTGAGTGAAGAACCAGTGAGGGCTCTGAGTGAAGAACCACAGTGGGGGCTCTGAGTGAAGAACCACAGTGGGGGCTCTGAGTGAAGAACCAGTGAGGGCTCTGAGTGAAGAACCACAGTGGGGGCTCTGAGTGAAGAACCAGTGAGGGCTCTGAGTGAAGAACCACAGTGGGGGCTCTGAGTGAAGAGCCACAGCCTGTTGCTCTCCCCTCTCCCCCAGAGTGATCCAGAGGCACAATCACCTGGATTTCCAACATCCCTCTGGGAGATTTATCCCACTTTCTGCCTGGTTGTGTTGAGTGTGTAACGCACCCATTGCAGTTTTATTGCACAGAGCTGGTTTAATCTGCTAGGAGGGAAAACAAGCTGTCCTTTCATTGCAAATAATCCATTCCTTAGAGCATCCCAAGACCTTAATGTGGGAACAGCCCTTTAACACACTCCTTAACAGCCCTGGATGAACCAATTCCCATTAGAACACTCGGCTGCATAAATATTTGGCTGGTGAGCGAGTCCTGAGGGAGAGGGAAGGGATGGGGAGAGTTGCAGCGTGTTGGAAAGTCAATGAAGTTCCCTTGGGCAAGTCCTGCAGAGCAGAGTTCATTTTGCTGACCTATTTCTGCCTGTGGAAGTGGTGAGGTGTAGGTTTGAAATCCTGCAGTTCCTTCCCAAAGCCACAATAACTCTGTTGCAAACAAATTTTTTGCCACCGAGGAAGGAGCTGGAATTTCTCTTTGGCGAAGCAGCAGCAGCAGCAGCAGAATTGAGAACTCAGTGCCTGTTATAGAAACTTTTTAGTACTGGGGACAAGCCAAGAAAAAAGCCCAGATTGACTCTCAGCTGGTGCTTGCGGCGCTTCCACCTCGTGGGAGCAGCGGCGTCTCTCTGACTCCTGTGCTGGTGGGACACGGGCTGGACCCTCCAGCCAGTCCTCAGGAGGGTTGGAATGATGTTTCCCAAGGTTCTGAGTGCCTTTCCCACCTCCTTGCCTGTCCAGGAGCCACTGCTGTGCTCTAGAAGGTTGTTTTGGGTATTTATATTTAGGTTTTCTGGTTTGTAATTACATAAATCCAGCTCTTCCCTGGTTCCAGCGTGCTTGGGATGTATCTCCCCATCCCCACACCGATGGGACTGGTCTGGATCATCCTGTGCCATCTGTCACCCCAAAATCCTTTACAGCAGGATAATATGGGATGCTGCAATGCCAGGCTGTAGCTCTGGGGAGGTGAAAGGCCTCTTGGCTCAGATTCCATCGTAACCTGTCAGTGCCAGGATTTGGTTCCACAGCAGCTCCTTGCCTGGGGAAATTCCTTAGGAGGGGGTGGGTAAAGGATGAGGACTGGGTGGTACCAGCAGGGAACAGCCCATGCTCCCTGCAGGCACCAGGAATAGCTCCAGGGGCTGGATGAACTCGGAGCATCCAGGTGGATTTTTCAAAACCATCCAAACCCACTTTGGGAAGCTGCTGCTGGTCTGGGAGCCTGGCTGGGGCTCTGTTCCTTAATTTTGGGATGGAATTCTTCAGGCAAATCTGGGCCACATCCATTTGCCCTTCACAGCCAGGAGGAAGCACATTTTGAGCCATTTTTCTCCACCCACTGGAGAAACAGATGCCAACGGGATGGAGGCACCACTGTGGACACCATCCAGCTCCATCAACAGCCAAGCACGGGCATCCCCAGCAGGGCAGAGCCCCGTGGCCACCCTGGCACTGCCCAAAATGCCAGAGCCCTGCATGTGTGGTGCTTCCATGTGCGCTGGTTTCCAAGGAAACCGCTCGCTCTACATGTGTGTCGCTTAACACCCTATTTGCTTTCATTTGGATAAGTCTTTAATTCCTGAGCAGCCCCAGCTCAGTGGGATCTGTTGAGCTCTCTGTGTGTGTATCCTCAGCTCACAAATCCCTCTCCTGCCTGCCTGCCTCTTGGAAAAGTCCCTGCCTGCTTGGAGCAAGTTTCCTAAACCTGTGCCTAATTGGAGCAGTTAATGCTTTCTGCAGGAATAACGGGGGATTTGGCTGCTGCTTCCCTCTAGAAACAATTAGCAGGGAATGTGGTGTCACCTGCCCCCAGCTCTGCTGCTCTGGCTCCGTGTTGGGTGGTGGAGCAGGAGCAGGATGCCCATTCCCAAGAATGTGAGGGGAAAATCCACCCCCCTCTCCTGGAGCCCTTGGGAATGCAGCAGCTCCTTGCAATGGCTAAATGATAATTTTAAAGTATCCCAGGGTGAGGAATGGCCGGGGGAGCAGAGAAGGGTGACCCTTGGAAGGGGAACCCCATTGGTGTCACCCATCAGCCTGGAGAAAAAAGCCTCCAGGGAGACATTCAAGTCCCTTCCAGTGCCTAAAGGGGCTCCAGGAGAGCTGGGGAAGGACTTTGGACAAGGGCCTGGAGGGACAGGACAAGGGGGAATGGCTTCAAACTGACAGAGGGACCAGGTTAGATGGGATATTGGGAAGGAATTCCTCCCTGTGAAGGGTGGGCAGGCCCTGGCACAGGTTGGGCAGAGAAGCTGTGGCTGCCCCATCCCTGGAAGTGTTCAAGGCCAGATTGGACAGGGCTTGGAGCAACCTGGAATGATGGAAGGTGTCCCTGCCCATGGCAGGGGGTGGAATGAGATGATCATTAAGTTCCCTTCCAGCCCAAACCATTCCAGGATTCTGTGGCACTGGTGGGATACACCATGTCCCCACTGAGTCCTGCACACCAGCAGCTCCTCTGTGCTGTGGGCCAAGCAGGAAAGGGGGGCAAGGTTTTGGGGATGCTTTGTTACCCCAAATTTTCATCTGTGGCAACTCAAAGTGGTTTTTTTATCCCTCTCCCCCTTCCTCCCTTCCCTCTGCACAGGAAGATGCCGCCTGTTCTCCTGCACTGGAGGAATTTTCTGATCTAAAGCCACTTTCCAAAAATCCCCAGGGCTGCTTCATGCCTGTGAAGCTGAGCAGCTCCCGTGGCACTCGGGGCTGGCTCTGTCTGCAGCCCTGACAGCAGCTAATGCTGTTAGTCTGTGTCGAGGAGGGATTTCAGCATCCAAACCACCCTCAGATCACCAGCATTCGGGCTGCTGTCGCTCCCAAGCAGTGACAAACACACCCACCCCGTGTTTGGGGTGCACAGTGAGGCTTGGGAACATCGGGGAGGGGGTTTGGGGTGGGTTTGGAGCAGTCCCAGGAGCAGTGCCCGGCTGCTGGCACGGGATGTGACACACCAGGATTAACTCAGGTCGTGGAGGGCTTTGCTATCTTTAGGTGGAAGGTGAGGGATTGTGCTCTTAGCGTGGCCAGCAGGTAAGGAGAGGGAAAAATCCCCTCTGCCAGCCCAGCTCGGGGCCACTGACCCCAAGGACCGTCCCCACCAGGGTCTGGCCTCACCAGCCCCCAGCCCTGTGTGCCATCACCTTTCTAGGCCACAATCTGTCCCCAATTCCGAGCCTGCTGTTAGCTTCACTTGCACTCTATTCTCGTGTTTGCTGTTATTTTTTAACACTTTTTTTTTCATTTTTTCCATTTTTTTAATTTTTTTTTTTTTTTTTTTGCATAAAAGCACTATCCTCTCCCCAGAGCCTGCCTGGAGCGAAGGCATGGTCTGTACAACTGCAATTATTTCGAAGAACAGATGGAGTGAGGAGCAGAAAGTCTGTTAATAGTAATAGAAATGCTACATGTTAACCTGGACAGCACACGATGACAGTCCCATGACTACACGTTCTGTTCCCACCAGCTGGGCTCCGAGCGGAGCCGAGAGATTCTGCAACGCCCTGCTCGGCTCTGCACCCTCCCCAAAGTTAGAGCTCAAATTCCTTCACACTTCCAGCCTTGGGTTTTTGGGTTGTGGGGCTTCTTCTCCCTCCCCTCCCTCTCCTCCTTCCCGAACAAGGAATGTTGTGGGGGGTTTCTCTGGGATGCTCCAGCAGCAGCTGTGGGAGTGGTGGGGAGGGAGGTGGGAGCTCTTCTTTGAGGTCCTGCCCTTCAGCCTCACGTGGTGACACCATCACACCCCCTTTCCTGCTCTCACATCTGCGTGGTTGGTGTGACCCCACCCTGGGGGTGATGCCAGGCAGGATTAATGGACCACAACAGGGTGGTTGCAGGAGTTTGGGATTTGCTCTGCAAGCTGGTTGCCAAATGGGTTGAAATCCATGTTTTCTGGTTAAACTGGCGCTTCCTGTGGAGGTGGAGTCTGCAAGGAGGGCTGAGGGACCTGTGGCTCCTGTGGCATTCCAAGGAAAGGGGCACAGGGGGCCTCTGTTTGGCAACACCTCGGGGCTCACTTGCCTCATTTACCCCAACCAGAGGTTGGGAAATGGAGCAAAAACATCGTGTGAGCCCCAACAACCTCACTGTGAAAATCCCTGCCTGGTTTCCCAAGCCACCAGGGGCTGTAGCCAAGGAGCTCCAGCTCCTTTCAGTGGGAATTGCAGGGCTAAATCCCAAGGCTGTTTATGAAACCTCCGCCCTGGAGCGGCGAGTGGTGCCACTGGTGAGCTGACAGACGCACCTGGAGGTTTTATTAGGATATAGATCCCTTAATCTGGGTGCTTGCAGGATAATCTGGTGCCTGGGGTGCTGCCAAATCCTTGGAGATCAGCAGGTTTTCTATCCACAACCTCCCTCCAGAGGTCACTTCAAACCCAGCTCCGTCCTCAGCGGACCAAAATACCCGTGTTGGCTCCATACTGGTGGCACCTTTGGGTGCTGAGCACCCACAGTGGGGACCTGGGCTGGGCTGTGGGGGTTTTCTGGGGGTTAAACCCGTATCATCCATGAATCCCAGCTCTCTTTGCCCACTTCCATCATCCAGGAGAGGTACCTGACACCTCGGATATGTAGCAAGGCAGCAGCTTTGCCTTCTTGCAGCATCCCTGGAGCATCTTTTGGTTATTTTGGGGTGTGTGAGGAGGTCCAGTTTGGCTCCTCAGAGTCACCCTCATGAACCCTGGACTGTCCAGCCTGTTCCTGACCACCCAAAAATATCCCAGCAGCTTCTCCCAGGGATTTGTGGCTGTGGCACTTTGCTGTTCCCTGTGCTGTGGTGGGATGTGGTTGGAGCCTGGCTGGAAACACAGGGAATTTTCCTTGGTGCCTTTTATTTAGAGGAGGCAGAAAACACAATTTTTCTCCATCTTAAGAGGTTTAGACCATGAGGAGAAAATCATCCCATGTGGGTTTGTGACCTCCCCTGGTGCAACTTCATCGCTCACCTCTGAGTGTTTTACTCGGATCAAACTGCACATGGAAAAACATGAAAAAATACGGTTTTGGAGTCCAATAAAACCCCTGGGGGGCTCTTCCTTCCTCACACCCCTTGCCCAGAGTGCTCTGCTCTCCTCTCCTGCAGAACAAGAAGTACGTGCTGGTGATGGTGGATCCCGACGCTCCCAACAGAGCCAACCCTCGGCACCGGTACTGGAGGCACTGGGTGGTCACCGACATCCTGGTGAGTCCATACACTGGGGACATTCCCAAGTATTGGGGTGCATTCCCAAGTATTGGGGTGCATCCTGGTCAGTCCATACACTGGGGGGCATTCCCAAGTATTGGGGTGCATTCCCAAGTATTGGGGTGCATCCTGGTGAGTCCATACACTGGGGGGCATTCCCAAGTATTGGGGTGCATTCCCAAGTATTGGGGTGCATCCTGGTCAGTCCATACACTGGGGGGCATTCCCAAGTATTGGGGTGCATTCCCAAGTATTGGGGTGCATCCTGGTGAGTCCATACACTGGGGGGCATTCCCAAGTATTGGGGTGCATTCCCAAGTATTGGGGTGCATCCTGGTCAGTCCATACACTGGGGGGCATTCCCAAGTATTGGGGTGCATCCTGGTGAGTCCATACACTGGGGGCATTCCCAAGTATTGGGGTGCATTCCCAAGTATTGGGGTGCATTCCCAAGTATTGGGGTGCATCCTGGTGAGTCCATACACTGGGGGGCATTCCCAAGTATTGGGGTGCATTCCCAAGTATTGGGGTGCATTCCCAAGTATTGGGGTGCATCCTGGTGAGTCCATACACTGGGGTGCATTCCCAAGTATTGGGGTGCATCCTGGTGAGTCCATACACTGGGGGGCATTCCCAAGTAATGGGGTGCATTCCCAAGTATTGGGGTGCATCCTGGTCAGTCCATACACTGGGGGGCATTCCCAAGTAATGGGGTGCATTCCCAAGTATTGGGGTGCATCCTGGTCAGTCCATACACTGGGGAGCATTCCCAAGCATTGGGGTGCATTCCCAAGTATTGGGGTGCATCCTGGTCAGTCCATACACTTGGGGGCATTCCCAAGTATTGGGGTACATCCTGGTGAGTCCATACACTTGGGTGCATTCCCAAGTATTGGGGTACATCCTGGTGAGTCCACACACTGGGGGGCATTCCCAAGTATTGGGGTACATCCTGGTGAGTCCATACACTTGGGTGCATTCCCAAGCACTGGGGTACATCCTGGTCCTGCCATGGAGGGCTGGATTCCCATGGGATGCACATCCCTCTCAGTGCAGCAGCATCTCAGTGAAATCCCAAAGGATGAGTGTTTGCCAGAGAGATGTAAATGGTGCTGGGAGTGTAGGTAGGGAAGTGCTTCCTCAGGCTATATAGAGCCAGGCTGGTCCAAAAATATTGCTGTTGGTTTTTTTTTTTAATCTTTTTCTTCTAAGGAAATGCTGGAAAAAAAACCCCACTTTGCAAACTCCCCACCACCAGTTTTTCTGTGTGGAGACAACTCGTCGTTCCAAACAGTTCTTGCTGTGGTTAAAAAAGTGGGTTTGGTTAAAAATCTGTATTCCCTTTCTATTTTTTTATCTTTTTTGGGAGGATGAAAAGCAAATGAATCCAGTGAAGAAACCAGGAGGAAAATGAGGCTGGGTTGAATTCCCACCTCTGTGTCCATGGGATGAGTCTTTACCCCACTTCCAAAATATCCGGATGTGTCGTTGCTTTGCTTCCAGAAATATTTTGGAAATTCAGTTTGTTCCTCTCCTGCTTGCTTTTATCTCTTTAAAAATGAGATGTTTCAGCCCTGAATCAATCTAACTAATAATCTTAGTACTAAAGTCTAATTAAGATATCAATTAATTTGCAGCGTGCATTTAACAAGAAATATCTCGTCGTTCTCCTCTATTATTCTCTGAAATTACTGCTGAGGGCTCTTTGTACAGATACCTTAATTAGACTTTTTATTGTTAATGGGAATATTAAGCAAATTAAAACTGGATATTAATACTTTCCATGGATTTCATAATTGGCTGAAAAATAGAAAGCGTTTGGAATAATTGCAGGAATTTGTGTCCAGGGCTTATTTTTGTGTTGTTTTGTGTTTTAATCCTTCACAGAACCCCCTTCTGCATTTCTAACAACAGGGTCCTGAAAGTCTCTCATTAATTTTAATATTTACTGAACGCAAAGGAGCCCAAGCTCTTGTTTTTCCTTCTGTACACAGATCCTTCCGTGGTGTTCGCTCTTGCTAATTATTGTGGGTTTCTTTTTTCTTGGAGTATAAAATCATTTAAGCAAAGAAGGGAAAAGAGGGATTAAAACCTCCGGCACGAATGGAGGGAGGTTTTCTTTTCCCCCCCCTGGCATTTGGATGGTTCAATTTGTTGTATATAAGGTCAGAATTTCCATGTCAGGCCATGTAGGAAAGGGGGGAAAGGAGATTTTTGGGAAGGGAAAGGGTTTTCCCATCCCCAGGTGTTGATTTTTAGTTGGCTGATCCCAACCCCAACTATTCCTTGAGCTTTCTTATAATGAAAAAAATATATATAAATATATATATATACATATATGAGCAGGGATTTGGCCTCGATGATCCTTATGGGCCCTTCCAACAGGAGATATTCTATGATTCTCTGTGATATTATATAAAAAATGCATATATTGATAAGATCTTTATAATGATGGGATATATATAACCCATCTCTCTCTCGTGGGTGTGTGTGCAATTCCCTCATCTACACACACACAAAAATGGGTGTGAGCCCCCTCTGCACTATAAACCCCCCAGTACCAATTGGGTATCCCCCCAGCTCCTCCCAGTATCACTTGGGCATCTCCCCAGCTCCTCCCAGTATCACTTGGGTATCCTCCCAGCTCCTCCCAGTATCACTTGGGTACCCCCCAGCTCCTCCCAGTATCACTTGGGTATCCCTCCAGCACCTCCCAGTATCACTTGGGCATCTCCCCAGCTCCTCCCAGTATCACGTGGGTATCCTTCCAGCTCCTCCCAGTATCACTTGGGTACCCCCCAGCTCCTCCCAGTATCAATTGGGTACCCCCCAGCTCCTCCCAGTATCAATTGGGTATCCTTCCAGCCCTTCCCAGTATCACTTGGGTATCCCCCCAGCACCTCCTGGTACCACTTGGATATCCCCTCAGCCCCTCCCAGTCTCCTTGGATATCCCTCCAGCACCTTCCAGCATCACTTGGGTATCCCCCCAGCACCTCCCAGTACCACTTGGGTACCCCTCCAGCACCTCCCAGGATCTCTTGGGTGTCCCTCCAGTACCTCCCAGTATCACTTGGGTACCCCTCCAGCACCTCCCAGTATCACTTGGGTACCCCTCCAGCACCATCCTGGCAGGGCACAGGGACAAACCCACCTCTCCCAGCCCTGAGGTTGGTGCCCATTGCTGGGGGTGCAGTTGGGGGTCCCAGTGTGTCCCAGAGGGGCTGCAGTGGGAGCTGTCCCAGACCCCCAGCCCGAGGTGGAGCCGATGGGCTGACACACATGGTGGTGTCTCGTTGAGATGCAGATCGTTGGGGGGTATATGGAAGTCTTGGCTCTGAGGAGCTTCAGCTGACAGGCTTATTTGCACACTGGCTCTAAAATAACCGTGTAGGCTTTACATGACACCTTCTGTTGCTTTGGTGCAGAGAGGGGCTTGCAAGTGCCTTTCTGCGGGAGGGACGGGGCGGCCGGCGCCAGGGCTGGGGGCTGCCAGAGCCTGGCAGTGCCCTGGAGTCACCCCAGCACTGCCCACCATCACCCCAGCATCACCCCAGCACTGCCCACCATCACCCCAGCATCACCCCAGCACTGCCCAGCGTCACCCCAGCACTGCCCAGCATCACCCCAGCATCACCCCAGCACTGCCCAGCGTCACCCCAGCACAGCCCAGCGTCACCCCAGCATCACCCCAGCACTGCCCAGTGTCACCCCAGCACTGCCCACCATCACCCCAGCACGGCCCAGTGTCACCCCAGCATCACCCCAGCACTGCCCAGTATCACCTCAGCATCACCCCAGCACTGCCCAGCATCACCCCAGCATCACCCCAGCACTGCCCAGTGTCACCCCAGCACTGCCCAGCATCACCCCACCATCACCCCAGCACTGCCCAGTGTCACCCCAGCATCACCCCAGCACTGCCCAGTATCACCTCAGCATCACCCCAGACCTGGGTATCACCTCAGCATTGCCAGGTATCACCCCAGAATCACTTGGGTATCACCCCAGCATTGCCCAGTATCACCCCAGCACTGCCCAGCATCACCCCAGCACTGCCCAGTATCACCCCAGAATCACTTGGGTATCCCCCCAGCATCTCCCCAACATCCACAGAACCAACCCAGCATAACTTGGATATCCCTCCAGCACTTCCCAGTATCACATGGGTATCCCTCCAACACCTCCCAGTATCACTTGGGTATCCCCCCAGCACCTCCCAGTATCACTTGGGTACCCCTCCAGCCCCTCCCAGTATGACTTGGGTATCCCTCCAGCACCTTCCAGTATCACTTGGGTATCCCTCCAGCATCTCCCAGTATCACTTGGGTATCCCCCCATCATCTCCCAGTATCACTTGGGTATCCCCCCAGCACCTCCCAGTATCACTTGGCTATCCCTCCAGCATCTCCCAGTATCACTTGGGTATCCCCCCAGCACCTTCCAGTATCACTTGGGTATCCCTCCAGCCCCTCCCAGTATCACTTGGGCATCCCCCAGCACCCCTCGGGTACCACCCCATCACCACCCCAGCTTTGCCATCCCCCAGTTTGGAGGGAAGCAGCTCCAGCATCACTGAAATGCCACTTTTAGGTGCTGCAGTACTTTGGCACAGCACCAAGGTTGAGTTCTGGCTCTGAATTGGCTCTCCCAGGTGGGATTTCGGGATGGAACATCCCATCCCATCCCATCCCATCCCTCCGGTGCCGCTCGCTCTTCCTTATCAGCCGCTGCTCCGTCGCTGCTCCGATTGTCAAACACGAGAGATGCTTTCACTCCTATTCAAAATAATTTAAATAAAAATGTTGCTACAAAGTGGAATAATATCTTTTGATGAATGTTTTTAAAGCCCTTTAGGTTTTCATGGTAATTTGCAGTGTAAAATTATTTAGAGATAAGAGCCAAATTAGCTCTTATAGGCGGAGGTCGATATGTCCCGTTATCCATGGAAGCCGTGTTTAAATATAATCAGCCTTTACTCTAATGCAGCATAATTGTTCATTTGAAATAGCTTTTTTTTTTTTTTACTCCATTCAATGAGTCATTAAAATATTCAAAGGATAATGCAGTGAATTGGAAATGAATTTATCACATTATCCTGTATATACTGTAGAGCATCAGGTAACCAGGCAGAGTCGGAACCAGTTTACAGCAAATCCCAGTAAACAAGGTTTTCCATTTTGTATTCAGTGGGGAAAGGAAAAGAAGGGAGAAAATACTGCCCTTCAAATGGAAAGCTTTCCGTCTTTATTCCCCTCCTTGGGGAGGAGGAAGGGGGAGGGCGAGAGCAGCGAATTTGTACTCCACTAAAGCCTCGCTGCTTTAACTTTATTTTTATCAAAATATGTTTGTAACAGAAAGTCGTTATGGAAACCAGTTCTGCCAGCCAGGAGAAATCCAGGCTGGAGCGGAGCAGGACCCACCAGGCGCTGCCACCGCCGGCACCGCTCGGCTCAGCTCCCTCCACTGACCCCTTCCCAGGGCAGGACATGGGGGAAACTGAGGCACGGAGCTGTCCCAGCCAAATCCAGAGTGGGAGATGGGAATTGCATCCAGCATTTCTGAAGGAGAGCCATTCCCACCCATCGCCCATCCCGTTAGAGGCTTTCCCCCCTGCAGTGCGTGCCTTGGGTGCAGCTCCCGCTGTTCCAATGGCTCCCATGGCTTTGTGGAGCGCAGTGGGAAACACGTGGATGTGGGATTGGCAGGTTGGGATGCTGAGGGCCCAACACCATCCCTGCTCCCAGAGGTCCTGGCACCGCTCTTGGTGTCTTCTCCGGCGCTTGTGTGTGTCACCGTGTTCCTTGTCACCGGCTGACAAACAGGCTCTGGGTGGCAAAGTGTCACCATAGAAACAGGTGCTGCCTTAAGCAAACAAGGGCTTTATTAACCTTAAAAATTATGAGATTTTTGTACCAGGAGAGGCTGGAAATGGAGCTGTGGGGGGTCAGCTGCTCGTCCAACCTGCCCCTTGTCCCCATCCCAAAGGGATGCACATGCTCCATAGGAAACTTTTCCTCTCTAGCACAGGGTGTGTGGCTCCAGCTCATCCCAAATGCTTGGATTTATCACAGATAAGAGTCATCAGCTGTTAATTGCTGGCTGCTGTTACTCCTGCTCTTTGGCTGCTGCGCGAAGAGTTGGGGACACTTTTGCAGGACGGTTTTTTAGGGACACCTTGGGGACACTTTTGCGGGACAGTTTTTTAGGGACACTTTGGGGACAGTTTTTTAGGGACACCTTGGGGACACTTTTGCAGGACAGTTTTTAAGGGACACCTTGGGGACACTTTTGCAGGACAGTTTTTAAGGGACACCTTGGGGACAGTTTTGCGGGACAGTTTTTTAGGGACACCTTGGGGACAGTTTTGCTGGACAGTTTTTAAGGGACACCTTGGGGACACTTTTGCTGGACAGATTTTAGGGACACCTTGGGGACACTTTTGCAGGACAGTTTTATAGGGACACCTTGGAGACACTTTAGCTGGACAGATTTTAGGGACACCTTGGGGACAGTTTTGCAGGACAGTTTTTTAGGGACACCGTGGGGACAGTTTTTAAGGGACACCTTGGGGACACTCTTGCAGGACAGTTTTTAAGGGACACCTTGGGGACACTCTTGCAGGACAGTTTTTTAGGGACACCTTGGGGACACTTTTGCAGGACAGTTTTTAAGGGACACCTTGGGGACACTCTTGCAGGACAGTTTTTTAGGGACACCTTGGGGACACTTTTGCAGGACAGTTTTTTAGGGACACCTTGGGGACAGTTTTGCAGGACAGTTTTTTAGGGACACCTTGGGGACAGTTTTTTAGGGACACTGTAGGGACACTTTTGCTGGACAGTTTTATAGGGACGCCTTGGGGACACTTTTGCAGGAGAGTTTTTTAGGGACACCTTGGGGACACTTTTGCAGGACAGTTTTTTAGGGACACCGTGGGGACAGTTTTTTAGGGACACCGTGGGGACACTCTTGCAGACCAGTTTTTTAGGGACACCTTGGGGACACTTTTGCAGGACAGTTTTTTAGGGACACCTCGGGGACACTTCTTCAGAGCACTCGTCATCCAGGCACACTCAGCATTCCATCAGGAGAAAAATCTTGTCAGGGCAAGGAATGACTTCTAGTGGGTTAATTGATGCTCGAGAAGGAAAAAAAATCATCTTTTGGGTCTCCTGAAGACAGGAGGGATCCACGTTTTGGGAGATGCTGGAGTGCTGGGGCAGGTTTCCTTGCCTGTGCCATCCAGCATCCATGATTCCTGTGGATCTGTGACATTGTGGAATCCCTGAAAACTGCCATGCCAGCGGGATCTGGCGCCTTGCTGGGCAAGAAGGGGCACATGCAGTAGTTGGTGCCATGGTATTGTTCCTCCTTGCTGGAGCCCTCTCGACTCTCCTTTTTGGTGATGAAACTGAGGGTTTGAAAGGGAAAGAACAGAGAGAAATGTTGGTTTAATTGATGACTTGGCTCCTTGGAATAGTCAGTTCCCTGGTGTGAGTTTCTGTCGTTGCTTGTTAATGAAGTCTTTATTAATAAAAGGGGGGAAAAAAGAACTAAGAAAAAAACAAAATAAGCAAAGAGGCTGCTACTCTGGGGAAGTTTTCTTTGCTCTCCAAATTCTACAGAAGGAATTCTTCCCTGTGAGGGGGGTGAGATCCTGGCAGGTTGTGGCTGCCACATTCCTGGAAGTGCCCAAGGCCAGGTTAGACAGAGATTGGAGCCACCTGGTCTAGTGGAAGGTGTCCCTGCCCATGGCAGGGAGGTGGAATCAATGAGTTTCCAACCCAAAATATGATGGGATTCTATGAATGTCTCATCCTGAGAAATGCCTGACAGGAGGTTGTAGCCAGGTGGGGGTTGGGGTCTGCTCCCAGGTATCAAGTGGGAAGGGCCTCAAGCTGTGCCAGGGAATGTTTAGGTTGGGTATCAGGGAAAATTTCCTCATTGAAAGAGTGGTCAGAACTGGCACAGGGTACCCAGGACAGTGCTGGACTCAGCATTCCAGGAGGGATTTAACACTTGTGTAGATGTAGCACTTGAGGACACAGGTTTGGGATTGGTTTGGCAGTGCTGGGGATACAGTTGGACTCAATAACCTTAGAGAGCTTTTCCAGCCTAAATGATTCCATTATTCTGTAATTCTCCCAGTCCTGGGGTGGTCAGTTCAGGGAAACTCACCCTGGTGTGGCAGAGGGCTGATCCCATCCCTGCCAACACCAACATTCCCACTCCACACGAGCTGCTGCTGCTCTCCCAGGAGCTGCCACTTGGCTTTATGCTCACCCACCATGTAATTAATGCTCTCAGGTAATTACACTCCCAAAGAGCTGCCACTGTGCAATTCCCTCTGGGACAGCAGGAGCTAAAAACACATGGTGGTGATGCCGTGAGTGACCCTTCCCCCCAAAAACAGGACTTCAAGACACGTTAGTGTAGGGTAAGATAAAAAGTAAAGGTCCTTTAATAACACAGGGCCTACAGCCCACAGGAACACAGGATGACATCCATGTGTCCCAGTTCTTGTTTCTATGGCTTTCATAATCAGATCCCTCCAATCATTGCTTTACACATTTCTCAGTTCAGCCCCAGTCCCACCCCTGGTCCAGCCCCCTGGAATTGGGTCTGGGGTCGTCAAGACCCTCTGTCTTCATCAGCTTCTCTTCCTCAGGGACACAAAGGTCTCTTGGAGCTCATCCAATTCTGGCTTTTGGGTCACTCTGACCTGTGTTTATGTTTCATTCTGTGGGCCTTCTGACATCCTTCAGCTCTTTACCTTGGAAAGGAGTCTAAACAAGATTAATTAACTGAAGGAATTTGAGCTCCCTGTTCTGGGACAGGGGTAGTGATAGAAAGGCATTAAACTTAAACTGTTAGAAATATTAACCCTCTAAAAATCTACAACTACTGTGCTCCTAAAATCTACAAAATGTGAAAATCAGAACAAAAACCCCTTTGGCATCAGTGGACATGCAACAGCTCTGCTCATTTTGGGAATGGCCATCCCACAGTGGGGATGCAGCAGAGTCAGGGCTCTGTTTTGAGGACTGAGCGGGTTTGCTGCTCCCAGTTGGGGTTTGGAAAAAGGGGGAAAGCACCAGGTACCCCAAAATATCCCAGAACCTCCTGCACCTGCTCTGGGTACCACTCTCAGGAGGGCAGTGCCAACATGGGACATGCAGCCAAGGCGATGCCAGCCCCTGCTCTGGGTACCACTCTCAGGAGGGCAGTGCTGACATGGGACACGCAGCCAAGGCGATGCCAGCCCCTGCTCTGGGTACCACTCTCAGGAGGGCAGTGCTGACATGGGACACGCAGCCAAGGCGATGCCAGCCCCTGCTCTGGGTACCACTCTCAGGAGGGCAGTGCTGACATGGGACACGCAGCCAAGGCCATGCCAGCCCCTGCTCTGGGTACCACTCTCAGGAGGGCAGTGCTGACATGGGACACGCAGCCAAGGCGATGCCAGCCCCTGCTCTGGGTACCACTCTCAGGAGGGCAGTGCTGACATGGGACACGCAGCCAAGGCGATGCCAGCCCCTGCTCTGGGTACCACTCTCAGGAGGGCAGTGCCGACATGGGACACGCAGCCAAGGCGATGCCAGCCCCTGCTCTGGGTACCACTCTCAGGAGGGCAGTGCCGACATGGGACATGCAGCCAAGGCGATGCCAGCCCCTGCTCTGGGTACCACTCTCAGGAGGGCAGTGCTGACATGGGACACGCAGCCAAGGCGATGCCAGCCCCTCCTGGGAGCCCTGGCAGTGCCACCAGAGCGCTGGGAGCTGCCTTGGGCTGACAGCTCAGCCCAGATGTGCATTATATGATTATTATCATTATATTGCCAAGGATCTGTGATGAGTGAGATGATCCCGGTGGCTGCAAAGAGGTTTTTGGGAGCTGTGAACTGCTGCATTTCTCCTCTCTCCCTGCCCTATCCCGAGGGTGTTCCCAACCCTGCCATCCCACAGGGGTGAATTTAGGGCGAGGCCACAGTGCTAAATCATTCAGCACCCAGAAACCCACCTGGTTTTGGGGTTATTTGGGATCTTTCCATGTTCATGTTGTCCTGACCAGGCTCTGCCCCGTGAGTTGCTCCCTCTGCTCCGTCTCCACACAGGTACTGTCGTTATCCAAAAGGGAATTCAGCTTTTTTCCTTGATGCTTCTGTTTCATTTAACATGCAGAGGGCTAATAATTTGTCACAATTCAATAAAGCCGAGGTTACAAACACTCTCACTGCTGTTTATTTAAACGATGGTTTGTTAATTAGCTCCTCTTAACGAGGAAAGAATAAATCAGATAAACTCTACCAAAATGGCAGGGAGATATTTCGCACATTAATTTTATTTTCCAGCTGAGATATTCCTGGCAGGCAAGTGCTCACTGACTCCCTGCTCCATCCCAACCTGATTCCCAAGCTGTGGTGCAGGAATAGGTGTGTGGAGGAGCATCATGGCATGAGGATTATGCTCTGCCTCAAAGCATTTTGGGTCCCAAAAGGACTTTTCTGGCTCTTTCCTGGCTTTTTTTTTTTTATTGCTGGGCTCTGTCCCTCCAGCCTGGCCCTGTTGGGGGGTGACCCTCCAAGATGCCAAGTTACTCTCTGGCACTCCAGTTTTCCCTCTCCTTGTTTAACCTATGGGAGTTTGGGAACGAAACCAAAAATTAGATGAAGAATAAAGTTGTGCTGATACAACTGGGAGTTTAGGGAAGGTTTATCCATCCCCATCAGCCAGCACCGAGCTCCAATTCCCTCACTGCCTCCAGGGAGAGCACTTAACTCCTGTCCCCTTCGTGTCCCATCCCCATGGGAATATTGTATAATAATCTATAAAATTTGCCCGGGGATGGGATTTCTTGAAAACTCTTGTGTGTGTCCCCTGTGAGCATTTGAGGACCCTCCTTGAGCATCCAGGGGACCCTCCTGAGCATCCAGGGGACCCCCATGAGTGTGACCCACAGTGGTGGCCCGAGGAGAGCGACAGAGCACTCACCTTGTGGAAGAGACACTAATCAATGATTAATCGGGCATGTGTGGTTGTGTGGGAGCGATTTGTGTTGGAGGAGGGAACTCCTACAGCACCCCGGTCATGAATCATTTGAAGAGCAAATTTGTGCAGTTACCAAGGGAACGGAAGAAAGGAAGGGACTTCCCTTTGCCGAAATGACTCGCGCTCTGATGCGGCTGAGAAAAATCGCTCCAAAAAAAAAAAAAAAAGAGGGGGGAGAAAAAAAAAAAAGGAGCCGAAGCTGTGACTAAGCAGCAGAAGTTATGTAAAGTGCTCGCTGGGAAGTGCAGGGGAGGGACAGCACATCCTGCCGCTGCCCACGGCGGTGGCGGGGGGCGGCCGCCGGCTCCCTTGCCGCCTCCCCAGGGAGCGGGGGCGGACCGCCGGCTGGCCCGAGCCCTCTCCCGCCTCTTGCCCTGGCTCATGGAGCTGCTTAAAAGGCTGGGGAAATGCCTGGGTGTCCCTGCTGGAGTGGGGCATCACCCCCAGGCTGCGACCACCACGCGCATCCCCCGCCCCCGGTCACCGTCCCGCGGGGAGTTGGTGCCGCAGCGGCGTTGCCACCAGGAAAACATCCTTGCTCCGGCCACAGAGGGTGGTTTGGAGGTGCTTGGGGGGTGCTGTGCCCCCATGGGTGCTGTGCAGTGAGTGTCTGAAACCGGGCTGTTTCCATAGGGAAAGGGAGAACGCGGCCAGTGATGCTTTTCAGTGGGGCTCATAGTGATGCTCTTGTGGTGGCCGATTTGGTTCATCTCTGCCGGGGCTGGGCTCGTGGCCGAGGGTGGGATCCTCTGCTCTGCTCCCCATCAGAGCTCAGGCAAGGGCCAGATGCTCATTTTGGGTCTCGGCATCCACATCTAACGGTCCTCACCCAAATTTAGGGGATGCTCATCTGAAGGGCAGGAAAACACGTGCGGAGCGGAGGCACCAACACAACCAGGGGATGACGGAGGCACCTTAAAAACCTCAGGAATCTGGTTTTCCTCTGAAAACGAGACCCTGGGGCTGTGCAAGGGGGAGCAGCAAAGCCCCCAGGGCTGCGGCAGCGCGAGCTGCGGCAGCATCGGCGGCATCGGCAGCATCGCAGCCCCGGCCACGCCGGAAAGATGCTTGGGATCTTTCCAACTTCCGCCTGGGAGCCCCCGAGCCCGGCGGGGAGCCGCAATATCTCCCGAAAAGGGAATGCAGAGGCAGCTGCACGGCGAAGGAAAACCCTCTGCCTGCCCTCCCCTGGTGCCACAGACACCCGGTGTCTGAGCGATTAGTCACCGCCGAGGCTTCCCTCCTCCACAGCAGAGCCTGTCCCCCCACACAGGGAGCCTGCGGAATGCTTAATTGGAGTTCCTCACACCTACCCGGGTGTAGCCTGAAACGAAGTGACAGTGCGAGCAAAGCGCTGGAGTCAGACCCTGGGAGCTGCGGGTTGCTATGGAGTTCCTGAGTTTGGGGTTTCAAAGAAAGGGGGGGAAATTATATATATATAAATATATAGATGTAGTGGTCCCGATGCCAAAGCTGTGGGTGCTGCTGGATGTCCCCCCAAGGGTGTGGAGGCTTCAGGGTTGGTCCATGGGGGGTTCTGCTCCTCAAGGGGGTGCTCGGCCTCAAAAAGGTGTTTTGCACCCCACAAAGCTGACAGAAGAGCAGAGGGAGGTTTGGGGTTGATAAAAAACTCCTTCAGGTTCCTGCATCCTGTGTATGGAATGGGTAGGAAAGCTCATCCCTGCATCCCATGTATGGGAGGGAGTAGGAAAACTCATCCCTGCATCCCGGGTATGGGATGGGTAGGAAAACTCATTCCTGCATCCCGGGTATGGGATGGGTAGGAAACTCATCCCTGCAAACACGGGTATGGGATGGGTAGGAAAACTCATTCCTGCATCCCGAGTATGGGATGGGTAGGAAAACTCATCCCTGCATCCCATGTATGGGAGGGAGTAGGAAACTCATCCCTGCAAACATGGGTATGGGATGGGTAGGAAAGCTCATCCCTGCATCCCATGTATGGGATGGGTAGGGAAACTCATCCCTGCATCCCAGGTATGGGATGGAGTAGGAAACTCAACCCTGCATCCCAGGTATGGGATGGGTAGGAAAGCTCATCCCTGCAAACACGGGTATGGGATGGGTAGGAAAGCTCATCCCTGCATCCCATGTATGGGAGGGAGTAGGAAACTCAACCCTGCATCCCATATATGGGATGGGTAGGGAAACTCATCCCTGCATCCTGAGTATGGAGTGGGTAGGAAAACTCATCCCTGCATCCCATGTATGGGAGGGAGTAGGAAACTCACCCCTGCATCCCGAGTATTGGTAGGAAAACTTGTTCCATGCATCCTGTGTATGGAATGGGTAATAAAGCCCATTCCTGCATCCCATGTATGGGAGGGAGTAGGAAACTCAACCCTGCATCCTGGGTATGGGATGGGTAGGAAAACTCATCCCTGCATCCCATGTATGGGATGAGTAGGAAAACTCATCCCTGCATCCCATGTATGGGAGGGAGTAGGAAAACTCATTCCTGCATCCCGAGTATTGGTAGGAAAACTCTTTCCTGCATTCTGTGTATGGAAGGAGGTAGGAAAGTTCATCCCTCTGTCCTGAGATTGGGGGAAGGGTGAGGAATCTCACCCCTGCATCCCATGTATGAAAGGAGTAGGGAAGCTCAGCATGGCAAGGAGCATCCCACAGGATCCAGACGAGGCTTTTCCTCTCTGGTTACTTCTGGAACTGTCTCAGATGCATCAGGAAAGTCACTGGTGGCCCTGGGGTGGGAAGTCTGTCCCAGGGGTGGGAAGTCTGTCCCTGGGGTGGAAGGGCTTGTCCCCAAGGCAGCCCCCGTGTCTGGGTCAACTCACCCAGAGGCTGCAGGGCTGGAGTTTGACCAAACGATTCATTTTCCTGCCTGAAATTTCCAGTGAGGATTTCAAGCCGTTTAAAACCAGTTTCCCCTCTCTGTGTGGTCAAGAATCACAGTCTGGTTTGATCAGCCAGTGGGACGGTGCAGCACTGGGACCCCCTGAGAAAAGGGTGCCTGTGCCCCCCACCTCATGGCACCCCATCATCTTCACCTTCATCACCCTCTGAAAGATATTTGGGCTCAACTTTCAAGTGGTTTCTTTTTCAAATGCAGTGAGTGGGTCCCAGGACCTGAGTCTCTGACACTGCCCATCACCTGGGGGAGCCTGAGGTTTGCCTTCCCTCAGGAGAGGGAAATTACGGCTCCATTCCCGTCAGGAACAACTTCTCTTCCCCAAAACAGAGGAGGAAAACAGGATAACATTTGTGGTTTCATGAAAAAGTCATCTTTTTTTTTTATTCTCACCACTTCAGGTTCTATTTAAAATTTGGATATTCTGAGATGGAAAGTTATTTTGAAAGGGCAAAAACACGTCAAGCTCCAGAAAATGGTGAAATCAGCTCAATGGTGGCGCTTTTATTTTTTTTTGAAGCAAAATTCTCCCCCAGATTCCCTCAGTGCAAGATCCAGCTCCATCCTGTTCCATCCTGCCCTTGCCTCGGTGCTGCTCAAGGAGCTTTCTGGTACCAAATTGTCATTTTTCACCCCAATCTCTCCCCCATCTGATAGTCTGGGTGTAATCCCGGGGGGTTTGTAACCCCCCCAGCATTGGGACCTCTCCGTAGCTTCGAACCCGACCCCAAATCCTCAGGGGTGGGAAGGGACATTGGTTGCAGCCCCATCGATCCCATTTGCTGCTGCCCCGACTAAAGGTCCCCTCATCGATAGAGCATCGACTCTCTCAGGGCATTATCACCTTAAAAAGATCATCTGGAAGCGAGAACTTTCAGTACCTGATGATTAATTAGTGTGTTGTAAATGACTCGGGGAAAGAAGTGGCCGGTAAATGCGACAGCAATTAAATCCGCGCCCCTCCGACCCCTCGCCCGACTCATCGATCTCCATCTGCAGCCTCTGGGGTGGGATGAGCCAGGATTGTATCCCCCTGGCATTGGGAAAAATTAACTTTTCCCAGGCTGGGATCTGCTCCTGCCTCTCTGCCGCCTCGCTGCTCCCCTGCCAAATGCAATGGGTTTATTCCCTGCTGCTTCTGAGCGAGGGATGGAACAAGGTAGGAGAGCGAGGAAAACCCTCCGCTGGCTTCCCTTGATGAACTGAGCTAATTTCTCTCTTAATGGTTCGCTCCGGAGCTGAATGTGAGGCTTTCCTCCTGCACAGCAAACCCTCTCCCACACACAGACAAATAGGCTGAATATTTAATTGGAATTCCTCACACCTACAGGGTAAAGCCTTGTCAGTAGAAATAGAGCCCATCGCCAGCTGGCATCCCCGCACGCCACCCACCTTCGCTCTTAAAAAGAAATCCCTCCCCGTCCTCCCCCCTTTTCCGCACACCCACGGGCCCCCCTGACCGCAGGAGGAGCTGCCCCTCACTCCTGGGGTGCCCTGGCAGGGATGGGGATGCTGTGGGAGGGTGCCCTGGGCAGTACCTGCCCCAACAGGTCGTGCCAGAGGAAGTTCCCGTTGCCCGTCACCTCCTGAGCTCAGCCCTCGATGGAGCAGCTCCATGTGAGGCTGAGTGAGCCCCCCCTGGGGACAGTGGGGGCCCCAGGGTGGTGCCAGGCTGGTGGCAGGGGACCAGGAGCAGCAGAGGGCACTGCTGGTCTGTCCACCTGCACCCTTCCCATCATCACGAAACTTCAGGAAAAGTATAAACCAACTCTCCCAAAGCATGTCTGGGATGGGGGTTGGCAAAGGGTGTGCAATTCCCTCTGTTTGCCAGTCCTGGAGCCTCCCAGGTGGTCAAACCACAGTGCCCACTCCCCAAAGTGACTCTCCCTGCCACTTCCACACTGTCCTGGCTGGTGTGGGGTGTGACCCCTTGGCATCCAGTGCTGCCACGGAGCTGGTGGGATGCAGGAGAGGAAGCTCTGCCCACAGGGTGTCCCCAGCCTGGTGGGTGGGCTGGGGGGAGTCCTCCTGGAGGATCCAGCCCAGAGGAATCCAGGAATCCCCTAGTTTGGGTTTTCCAGGAATGGATGAAGCTGGTGGCTGGCATGGGATGAGCAGAGGCACCCCATGGACACCAGGGGACCAACCAGTGCCAAGGCAGAGCATGGCACTGGTCTCGTGGCAAAATGGCATGGCCAGACCATCCTCTGGTTTGCTGTGAAGATAAGGGATAGGGATGTGCATTCCCAGCTGGATTCATGCACCAGATCTACAAGGATTTGGGGAGCAGTGATAGCAGGGAAGAGGGAAGCACAGGGATGCTTGGGAGGGGGATGCTCCATCCTGATTCTGTCTGACCTCCCTGACTCAGGATCACCAGGCTGGTGCCAAGGATGAGAGAACCTGCTGGGAACGGTTCTGCCTGCCCTGCCCCTGCCCCTCCCCACCTCCCTGCAGGGGCTGCAGGAGCTCTTCGTGCCATGGTGTAGATGCAACTCCAGAGCAGCCCTGGGCAGGGAGCTGGGAAGGGCTCAGACAGGCTCAGCTCCCAGGAAAAGGGCTATTCCCAGGGAATCCTGTTCTCAGGGATGCAGATCCCCCAGTGCCCATGGACTGGGAGGAGGAGGGCAGTGGGTCATGACCCCTGGGAGACCCTGCAGCACTTGCAGTGCCTTTTATGCTGCTGGACCTGTAGGGAAGGGCAGTGTTTGCAACCCACTCATCCCCTCAATAGCTCCTTTTCTTTCCAATAGAATTGCTCTTTTCTCATCCCTCCTCTTTCATTTTTCTGCTCTTTCTCCCTCTCTCCTTCTCCTTGTACCTCTCTCATCCCAGGTTTCAAAGACACCCCCCCTCCATCCCCTGCAGGGACCTGCCACCATCTGCAGTTTTCTTTTTCTTTTCTTTTTTTTTTTTTTCCTTCTCTTTTAAAGTTTCCCCATGTCTTTGTCTTAACGAGCCAGGTTAAATATTCTGTAATCAGTGTAATAATACACCTGGACTCGTTCTGGAGATATCTGCCTTTTGTACTGCGACAGGACATTAATAGTAATTATTCTGCTTTGTAATTGGAGCTTTAAATACTAATTCAAACAGCCAGAGGAAAACCAATTAGTGCTAATTTATCTCTATGTGTTTTGGAGAGCCTGTGTCTGTCATACTGTGAAGAAATAGGTTGGTAATTAGTACAGTTGGGTGGTAGATAGAAGTAATTATCAGATTCTTTCATGTTCTTTAAAGGGAAAAAAAAAATCTAAAGGCTGCATGACTCTTCCTTTCCAAGGAAGTTTGCACCTCGAAGGAAGGGCCCAGCCAGCTCTGGCTCCACAGGAGGCTCCTGCCCAGGTCTGTGGGCACCTGGTGCCCTGTGGAGTGATGGCTGATCCATGTTTGGGGCATGGACTGAGCACCCATGGCCTCATGTGCTGGTTTTAGCTCAGTGGAGTGTCCTTGGAGTGACAGTGACTGGTGACAGGAGGGGCTGCACTGCTGGGATGGCCAAAGGATCAACCCCAGAGGAATCCAGGAATCCCCCAATTTGGGTTTCCCAGGAATGGATGAAGCTGGTGGCTGGCATGGGATGAGCAGAGGCAAGGCAGAGCATGGCACTGCCAAGGCAGAGCATGGCACTGGTCTCATGGCAGAATGGCATGGCCAGACCATCCTCTGGTTTGCTGGGAAGATGAAGGGATGGGGATGGTGGGCTGAGCTGTGCCATGTGTGTGAGCCAGACCTCATGCCTTGGAGCCAAAAGCTGCACATCCAAATCCTGCCCTGTGAGCCCTTTGAGCCTCAACCTGTGTGCAAATCCTGCTTGGTGTGTTTGAACCACAACCTGCATGTTTGAACCATAATCTGCATGTCCCAATCCCACTCCACGTGCTTTTGAGCCATAACCTGTGTATTCCAATCCTGCTCCACGTGGTTTTGAGCCAATCTGTGTATTCCAATCCTACTCTATCTGTTTTTAAGCCATAATCTGTATTCCAACCGTACTCCACATGTTTTTGAGCCAATCTGTGTATTCCAATCCAACTCCACATGTTTTTGAGCCATAACCTGTGTGTTCCAACCCTACTCCAGGTGGTTTTGAGCCATGATCTCTGTGTACAGATCCTACTCCATGTGTTGTTGAGCCAATCTGTGTATTCCAATCCAACTCCACGTGGGTTTGAGCCATAACCTGTGCATTTGAGCCATAACCCTTGTCTGTGAATCCTTCTCTGTGCATTTAAACCACAGCCCATGTTTAGAGAACCAATCTGTGCCTTTACAACCACAGAATCCCAGAATGGTTTGGGTTGGAAGGGAACTTAAAGCTCATCCCATTCCAGCCTTCTGCCCTGGGCAGGGACACCTCCCACTGTCCCAGGGACACCTCCCACTATCCCAGGTTGCTCCAACCTGGCCTTGGACACTCTCAGGGATGGAGCAGCCACAGCTGCTCTGCCCAACCTGTGCCAGGGAAGGATTTCTTCCCTATATTTCACCTAAAATTCCCTTTTTTTCAGTTTGAACTCATTGATCCTTCTCCTGTCACTACAATTCCTGATGAAATGTCCCTCTCCAGCTCTCCTGGAGCCCCTTCACACACTGGAAGGTGCTTGGAGGCAGGAAAGCTGCTCTTTGAGGCAGATCCTCCATGTTTGAGCCATTCCTTATGGATTTCAGCCATTCCTTATGGATTTCAGCCATTCCTTATGGATTTCAGCCACACTTTATACATTTAAGCCAGACCTTGAGCATTTAAGCCAGACCTTGAGTATCTGAGCCAGACCTTGAGTATCTGAGCCAGACCTTGAGCATTTAAGCCAGACCTTGAGCATTTAAGCCAGACCTTGAGCATTTAAGCCAGACCTTGAATATTTGATCCAGACCTTGTGCATTTAAGCCAGACCTTGAGCATTTAAGCTAAACCTTGTGCATTTGAGCCAGACCTTGAGCCTTCGAGCCAGATCTTGAGCCTTCGAGCCAGATCTTGAGTATCTGAGCCAGACCTTGAGCATTTGAGCCAGACCTCGAGCATTTAAGCCAGACCTTGAGCATTTGAGCCAGACCTTAAGCATTTAAGCCAGACCTTGTGCATTTGAGCCAGACCTTGAGTCTCTGAGCCAGACCTTAAGCATTTAAGCCAGATCTTGAGCATTTAAGCCAGACCTTGAGCATTTGAGCCAGACCTTGAGCATTTAAGCCAGACCTTGAGCATTTAAGCCAGACCTTGAGCATTTGAGCCAGACCTTGAGCATTTAAGCCAGACCTCGAGTATCTGAGCCAGACCTTGAGCATTTGAGCCGTACCTTGTGCACTCAGGTGGCCAAACAGCCACTGTCCCCCTCATCCCTGTCCCCACCATCACTTCCCAGAGTTCTCTTTGCTTCCCAGGAAGAACCAGCAGGTTCCTCGAGGATTCTGGGCCCTTCCACACGGTGCTGTTTAATTTTTCTACTTCTTGGATAAGAGGATCTGGAGGTTTTCTGTGCTGGGAGGATTTGGGTTGTGGTTACTTCAGTCTTCCCCCAACAAGTTGTGCTATTAAAAAATAAATAATTCATGGAGTAGTTGTTCACCCCATCAGGAATTGAGGAGCCAGACCAGGAGTGCAGGAGGATCTGCAGGAATTCATTAATGGCCCATTCTGTGTTTCCTTTCCCCTTTAAAACCCCAGTGGAGTTACCTTGGTAATAATAAAGTGCACGATTCCAGGAGGGAGGGAACAAGTTCTTATTTTGATTAGATGGATTTCTCCTCCTCCCCTACTTACCCGCTTTTATTCCTGCCAATTTAAAAATTTTTGTTTAGGGGGAAGGAAAAAAAAAAATTACAAGCAAATGCTAATGCTGGGAAGGAAAAAAAAAAAAAAAAAGCACATTTTTTTCCAGGGAGGGGAGAAAATGCCTTTGGAAAGTGTTCTGTGCAAAGAGATGCCGGGGGGCACGATATATCAAAGAAAATATAATACACCCAGGTTAAAACTAATGATTGCCATATAATTAGATGTGAACCATTGTGCTATAAATGTGTATTCTTCAGCGTGCTGTGATTTTACTGTAAAAGAGAGAGAGGGAAAGAAAGACAGAAAAACACAGAACCCAGCAACATACTATAAAAAGCACTCTGTTGACTTTTCGGCTGTTTAGTATTCCTTGCCCGTACTCCCCCGGGAGTATGTAATTAGTGCTTTATGAAGAGTGCATTTAAAGCAGTTTAATATTCACCTCATTCAGTCTGAAACAATGTGATCACTGCTTAGACAAATCACTGCTCCTCACTGACATCCTCTGTCAGTACATTACCTCTGAAAAGACCTTTCAAGAGGCTCCGATGTTAATTAGTTGTCTGTCATGGATAAACAGAGCCGTGAGCAGAAGGGCTGCACCAGGCCAAAGACAAGTAGGGAAATACTGGGAAGGCTTCTGGATTTTTTTTGATTTTTTTTTAATCCTCTCCCCTCCCCTCTTTAATGAAAATTCCTGGCTTTCTCCTCCGCTTTGCTGGCGCTTTGTGGAGTTTTGCGTGGCCTGGAGTGGAGCCTGGGTTTTCCTGGTGCATTCCCAGGGATGCCAAGCCAGGCTGGCACTGCCACTCTCTGGGATCCTGGGAGGTGCAGGGGAGGTGCTGCCAAATCCCATCCGGCTCTGGGAGCATCCTGTGCTCCGGATGGGCACCCTGGTGTGTCCCAAAGTGTGAATATCCCAGGCCTGAATCCCAGCCCACATTCCAGTGTTCTGTCCCAGCCCTGCATCCCAGTCCTGAATCCCAGCCCTACATCTCAATGTTGAATCCCAGGCCTATATTTCAGTCCTGAATCCCAGCCCTGCATCCCAGTCCTGAATCCCAGCCCTACATCCCAGTCCTGAATCCCAGCCCTGTATCCCTGTGCTACATCCCAGCCCTTCATCCCAGTCCTGAATCCCAGCCCTGTATCCCTGTGCTACATCCCAGCCCTGCATCCCAGTCCTGAATCCCAGCCCTGTATCCCTGTGCTACATCCCAGCCCTGCATCCCAGTCCTGAATCCCAGCCCTGTATCCCTGTGCTACATCCCAGCCCTGCATCCCAGTCCTGAATCCCAGCCCTGTATCCCTGTGCTACATCCCAGCCCTGCATCCCAGTCCTGAATCCCAGCCCTGTATCCCTGTGCTACATCCCAGCCCTGAATCCCAGCCCTGCATCCTTGTGCTACATCCCAGCCCTACATCCCCATCCTGAATCCCAGCCCTGCATCCCTGTGCTACATCCCAGCCCTGCAACCCAATCCTGAATCCCAGCCCTACATCCCATCCCTGCAACCCAACCCAGCAACCCAGCCCTACATCCCAGAGCTAAATCCTGGCCCTGCATCCCACACCTACATCCCAACCCTCTATCCCAACCCTGCGTTCTGGAACTACATTCCAACCTCATATCCCAACCCTCCATCCCTGTGTTACATCCCAGCTTTGCATCCCAACCCCACATCCCAAAGCTGCATCCTGGCCCTGTATCCTGCTCCTCTACCCCATCCCACATCCCACAGGTGCTTTCCCAGGCAGCTGAATTCCCCTCAGCTGCTGATCCCGTGCCTCTCCCTTTGGAAGCATGAAGCTTCCAAACCTGGTTGAACATGGAAGTTCCCAACCTGGCAAGGTGGCCAAGCCATTCCATGGGAGGTGACACGTCTCTCATGGCAGCACCTTTCCATGGTTAGGGATATTCCCACAGGGACATGAGCACAGTGATGCCCCAGGACTGGGAATGGGACATGGGAAGTGTTTGATCCCAACACTGCCACCAGTTCAGGGATGAACACACTGAACTGGCACTTCTGCACCCATAAATGTGGTCACTGACACACACCCCCTGCCCCAACACGCCAGGGAGTCAATGGATGGAAAATACTATAGGAAAACAGAGTTTTGTTCCTTAAAATGGAGTTTAGCCCAGCAGGGGCTTTACCTGGTGTAGAGTCCTGTGTGTTCCTTGATTTATCCATGCAGCTCCTGCTGGGAGGGATTTGCTGGGGGTGAGGGATGGGGAAGCAGAGGAAAAACCATCTTTGACACCCTTATTGCACTCCAAAGAGGCTCTTTAGCCATTCCAAAACCCTCCTGCCATTTTCCATAGTGGCAGATCATGGGATTGCCTCATTCCTCCTGCCCCCAGCTTTGTCTTCTCCAGGAAATCCAGCAGTGCCAGCCCCTCTGTGCATCACTTGTCCCCATCCAGCTGCATTCCTGCAGGATGCTCCCTCTGCCACCCCTGGGCTTCCAGCCCTGATCCCTCCTTCCCTGAAGCATCTTGTTCCCTGAATCCTTCCCTCTGTGTGTCCCTGAGGTCCCCTGGTGTCCCTTGGTGGCCCTGGCAAGGTGGGTGCAAGACACCACCCCGGGAGCTGGTCCCAGCTCTGCTCGTGGCTCCTCAAGCCTCCATGGCAGGGATGGAGCACTGGGAGCCAGAGAAATCCTATCTCAGCTCCCACTTGGCAGCCCCCAGATGCTTGGGAGCCAAATCCAGCAAAACCAACACTTCCCAGAGCTAAGGAAGACACTCAGTCCCTGCTGAGCTGTTTAAGGAGCAGACAAGGTCTGAAGCTGCCCTTTCCCTTTGGGAAGCAGCAGACAGGGAATGTTGCTCATCTGGGAGCTGGGAGTGATAGCTTGAAACCATGGGTGGGTTTGGGTGGAAGCCCCCACATCCACGGCCAGGCTCCCCACACTTGTATCCACAAGCCCATCCCATGCCATGGAGGGAAACACACGCAGCATTCCCATGGAACACCCTCCTGAGCAGCAGCTCCGCGCCCTCCAACTCGGGGTTTTTCCCCTTTTCTCTCCCTTTTCCACCAGTTTGTTTCCCTGGCTCTCTTAGTCATGAAGGTGAGGCACTGACAGAGACACAGACATCAAAAACAAGAGGTGATGAAACTCCAGGAATAATTAAGTTGCACTAAATCACCGGCCCTGGTGGAACACTGCCAAGGCACTGGGGAAAACTGGAGCACCACAGAGCTGAGTTATTATTAATAATCACCAGCGCCCTCGTGAACAACAACCTATTTTGCACCTCTCTGTGCCACAGGAGTGGGAAGAGACCCACAGCAGCGTGGGGGGCAGGAGGCTGGGATTTCCTTCCTGCTGGCTCTCTGGTGCAGGGCGGAGGGTGGATGGATCCCATCCTGGTGGGTGTGAGTCTGTCCGGGATGGGATCCATCCCGGGGCCATCGGCACGGGCCGGGCTGTGCTGCAGCAGCCCCAGAGCAAGTCTGTTCCCGCCACGGATCCTCCTCACAACCCCCAGGCCTTACGTAAGGGCAGCCTTATCCTCCTGCCATCGGGGCCCGTCCTCGAGCTGCTGTTCCCAGTGTGTGGGTGAGCCTGCTCGCCCCGGGCTGGGAATTGCACAGCTCCTGCACCTCTGCCTTGCACCACGCCTGCCACTGCTCTGCAGCTCCCAATTGGCAGCTGGTGGCAGGCCAGAGTGCAGCCCTGGCTTTGTGAGGTGTTTGGGGCATGTTTTCCTTGTGTCGTGTCTGGATTTAGCCCTTGGAACACTCCTGGGGCATGTTCCTTTGTGTTGTGTCAGGATTCATCCCACAGAACTCTTGGGAAGGTGCTGCTGGGTATGCAGGACTCGCTGCCCCGCAGCCCCCTCCAAGTCTCACCTTGATTATGTGTTTTGATCACAGAATCATAGAATGGATTGGGTTGGAAAAGCCCTCCGAGATCACCAAGTCCAACCCTTGATCCAACTCCACTGGGATCACTCTGGCACTCTGTGCCCTGGGCTGGTGATCCCAGTGGGGTTGGATCAAGACCTTTTGGATTCTCCCTCAGTGCCACATCCACAGAATCACAGAATGATAGAATGGATTGGGTTGGAAAAGCCCTCCCAGATCATCAAGTCCAACCCTTGGTCCAACTCCAGTCCCTTTACCAGATCATGGCACTCAGTGCCACGGCCAAGCTCAGGTTCAAACCCTCCAGGGATGGGGAATCCACCCCCTCTCTGGGCAGTCCATTCCAATCCCTGAGCACTCTCTCTGCAAAGAATTTCTTTCTGCTCTCCAACTTCAATTTCCCCTGGCAGAGCTTGAGCCCATCGTGCCCCCTTGTCCTATTGCTGAGTGCCTGGGAGAAGAGACCAACCCCCACCTGGCCAGAACTTTCCTTCAGGGAGTTCCAGACAGTGCTGAGGTCAAGTGATTAAGGACCACCCATTGCTGGTGGAAGGGATGCTCCAGCTCCCACAAGCCCTCCAGGGTGCCACTGGGTTTTTTAGGGAGAAAAAACAGACCTCAGTGCAAAGATTCCTTCTCCAATGAACACTGAACCAATGGCTTTGCATTGCATGGCAGGACAAGGCTCGTTTTAGGGTCAAATTCCACTTGGCCCCATTTCCATGAGATCCCAGACAGGTTTTTTGGAGGGTTTTGGGCTGATTTCAGATGCCACGTGGCCGTGGGTAAAGCCTGAGCCCCAGTTCCCACCACCCTTCCCACTGGCACACCTTTCATCAGGAGAACAGTCCAGACCTGGTCAAAATCCTCCCTGGCAGGGTAAACCCAAGGGTGTCGAAATTTGGGAGAGCAGTAAATCTAATGTGTTTGTAAAATCTTTAAGCCTCTGTCTGCAACTCGCAGGTAAACCTTTAATTCCCTGACAATACAGAGCTAACTCCCAGCTAAACCCTTAATTCCCCTGCACCTCAGCCCCGTGGATTTGCCTGTCTGCAGCCCAGGTCTGCAGCAGCCACACTTTTTGGATGTGGCCTGTGTGCTCCTGGTGGGAAAATTCCCCAAAATATCCACGCAGCACGTTGGACAAAATGCTTTTGCATCTCTTAAAAATAGCAATAATGTTGGATTTTTCATCCCTGAAGTGCCCGGTACAGGGAGAGTGCTCAGGAATTGGAATGGGCTGCCCAGAGAGGGGGTGGATTCCCCATCCCTGGAGGGTTTGAACCTGAGCTTGGCCGTGGCACTGAGTGCCATGATCTGGTAAAGGGACTGGAGTTGGACCAAGGGTTGGACTTGATGATCTCAGAGGGCTTTTCCAACCCAATCCATTCTAGGATTCTGTGATTCTGTGGATGTGGCACTGAGGGAGAATCCACAAGGTCTTGATCCAACCCTACTGGGATCACCAGCCCAGGGCACAGAGTGATCCCAGTGGGGCTGGATCAAGGGTTGGACTTGATGATCTCGGGGGTCTTTTCCAACCCAACCCATTCTATGATTCCCTGAATCCAGGCTCCCAGCTCTCCCTTCCCCTAAAACCTTTTGGATGTGACTTGGAATGATCCCATTGCCTCATCAGCACGCGCTGAAAGACTTTCCCCCCTGATCCAACTGGATTTGATCCCTGTGTGACAAGGAGAGGGAGCAGCTGCAGAGCCTCATCCTGCACGGAGCAGGCAGAGGGGACGTCGGGGGAGCCCGACAGGTTTGGGAGCTCATCAGCTGCACACTGATGACAGCTCTGGGAATTGGGATTGCTCCATGTGGGTCCCATTCACTGGAAGAACGTTTCCCAACCTGGTGAAACCTGTATGGACGACCACCCTTTCTTAAGCAATTTTCCTGACTCAAGATCCCACCCCAAGCCAGAGGGAGAAGGATCTTTGCTGTGTCTTACAACACAACTCCATCCAAACTGGTTTCCCTATTAATCCTTCTTCCAGAGGGACTTTTTCCCTCTTTTTTTGGGTGATCCAGGGGTGCTGTTGACTCTCATGTTTGGGGCTGCATTGGCATGACTTGGCTTTGCTGAGGGGGGCTGAGCCCACCCACAACATCCAGCATGAATTAACCAAAATTGTGTCTTTTATTGGAAAGTCTTCCCTGAGGTAGGAGGGAAAAGAATGACTGCTCTGGGAACTGGATTGGTGAGACACAGGGAGGGATTATCCAGTAACACCAAGGGGTTCTCAGCCCTTTTATTTTTTGTATTAATGGCCCAAATATTGAACTGGAGCAAATTGAACTGGCATTGAACTGATGGCACCATGTTTATCCCCCTTGGATTTACAGCCAATATCCAAGGGGTGAGAAGATGATAATAATTTATTCCAGTCCATAGAATCATGGAATATCCTGAGTTGGAAGGAACCCACAAGGATCAACTCCCGAGTGATGACCCTGGTGGGCTAAAACCCCTCCAACAACATCCCAAACACTTCTGGAAGCATCTACAGTGATTTCCACCCTGCTTAATACAATTTAAATTCATTTTTGACTCCTGGGGACTGCCCAGCGCCACCCCCTGCATGTCCTGTGGCAGGTCCTGGCAGATGAAGGGTTACTCAGCCCCATCTGCTCAGCTCCCCATTTCACAAGGGCGGGTTTGGAGTTTTACTACAGGTTTCAGACAATGAAGGTGTGTCTGCGCTCCGAGCCTGGTTTGCCCGTTGTGTGGGCGTCGGGTTCAGCGCCGTCTTGTCAACACTTGAATATGTTGAGCATCACTCACGGGGCATTCTGTAAGAAACCTATTAAGTTAATTACCCAGGCTGTGTGTGTGTGTGTGAGAGAGAGAGAGAGCGTGTGTGCTTCTCCTGTAAAAATTTGGCTTTCTTCGTTGCAAGACACTTGTGATGCAAGCCCCGGCCTCTCGGTGTGATGACATCTCGTCTGCTGCTGTAACTGATACGGGGCTGGAGCTGCCTGTGAGCTGAACTGAGCTGAGGGGGCTGAGGGTGGGACCCCCACTCAGCCTGCCTGGGGATCACCCACCCAAATGCAGGAACCTGCTGCAGTGAGCCTGGTTAAAGCTGGGGAGGAGTGAGGATGCAGATCCTAAATTGGTGGGGTTTGAACTCAAAGAATTGCAGGAGCATCCCCACAGGTAACAGCAGCTTTTGTTGTTATGTTACATCATTTCTGCCCCAGCCAAACCCCTGGGAAAATGCAGGTTCATAAATTCATGGAATGGTTCAGGTTGGAAAGGACCTTAAACCTCATCTTTATAGGGACACCTTCCACTAGACCACGTTGCCTCAATCACTTCCAACATTTCCAAGGACGGGGCAGCCACAGCTTCTCTGGGAGACCTCTTGATGTGGGAAAAGAGCTGGGAGGAGACCTTTTGGTCTTTATATTTGCACCACCACCCAGAAGTGGCCCAGAATGGTCAGGTCTGGAGGCAGGGAGTTATTCTGGGGGGGCTGAGGGTGCAAGTGTGGTTTGTGCAAGGAGATGGCACAGAAATAGGCTCTGGCAGCACCGATGGGCATTCCTGAGGGGACACCCACTTTGCTTCTCCTCTGCCCCTTTCCTGCAAGTCTTTGCAACACCTTTCCATCCCTGTGGAGAAGGAGCTGCGGGTCTGAGCCCCATCCTGGAGGAGAGCAGTGCTGTTGGAGCGATGATGGAGCACCGTGAGCAGCAGCACGTCCTGTGCTGCCCCAGCCCTGCCATCTCCTCCCAGCTTCTCTCCCCATGTCCTCACTCAACCAGGCTGGAACGGGGCCACCCCACACCTCACCCCAACCCCCAAAACATGTAAAAAATGAGTTTTCCCTCTGTGGAGCATGAGCCAGGGCAGGGAAGCAGGGCGAGTGTTGGCTCCTGGCTCCCAAGGTGGTTTTTTTGGGAGGCTCACGGGGCATTGCACAAACAGCCCCCGGCGCTTGCACGAGCCCCAGGTGGGGCGGCTCAGCCCCCTCCTTCCCAGAGCATCCCACGGGAGCCCAGATCCGGTGGACTTTTATGGAAGAAAGGGAAGTCCGTGGCACCGAAGGAGCAGCTTTGGCAGATGTGCAGCAGCAGCAGCACCACTGCTGTTAACCCCTTATCCTCGGGGTGGGAGTTCTGCCTGCACTTCTTTTGCCTGCACTTCTGCCTGCACCTCTCCTGCTCCTCTCTGCCTGCTCCTCTCTGCCTGCACCTCTCTGCCTGCACCTCTCTGCCTGCACTTCTCCTGCTGCACTTCTCTGCCAGCACCTCTCCTGCTCCTCTCTGCCTGCTCCTCTCTGCCTGCACCTCTGCCTGCTCCTCTCTGCCTGCACCACTCCTGGCTGCACCTCTCCTGCACTTCTCTGCCAGCACCTCTCCTTGCACTTCTCTGCCTGCACTTCTCTGCCTGCACTTCTTCTGCCTGCACTTCTGCCTGCACCTCTCTGCCTGCACCTCTCCTTGCACCTCTCCTGCCCCTCTCTGCCTGCACCTCTGCCTGTTCTTCTGCCTGCACCTCTGCCTGCATCTCTCTGCCTGCACCTCTCTGTCTGCACCTCTGCCTGCTCTTCTGCCTGCACCTCTCCTGCCTGTACCTCTGCCTGCTCCTCTCTGCCTGCACTTCTGCCTGCACCTCTCTGCCTGCACTTCTGCCTGCACCTCTCCTGCCTGCACCTCTCCTGCACCTCTCTGCCTGCACCTCTCCTGCCTGCTCCTCTCTGCCTGCACCTCTCCTGCCTGCTCCTCTCTGCCTGCACCTCTCCTGCACCTCTCTGCCTGCACCTCTCTGCCTGCTCTTCTGCCTGCACCTCTCCTGCCTGCTCCTCTCTGCCTGCACCTCTCCTTGCACCTCTGCTGCCTGCTGGGGTGCAGGTTTAGGGGGACTCAGCAACCCCACTGCAGCTCTCTCTGGATCCTGGGGGGCCCACAGGATGCTCAGCACCAAAAAACTCCCTAAAGAAGATGCATTTAGCTCTTTCTCATCACCCGAATCAATGCAAAAGAACTCCCGAGCATCCCAAAGCTCCCATCCTTCCAGAACATCCTTCCGAAAAAAAAACCATCAAAAAAACACAAGGAGGAGGCAAGTGTGAGGAAATCTAGTGGTGCTCCAGAGAAGGATGTTTCCGGCTGGAGTTTCTCCCGTCCCAAGGGCAGCTCTGGACTCTCCCTGCGAGCGCTGCCAATTCCTGCCGTCAGGAAGCGGCGTGGGGCGGGGGCAGGACGGTGGGGCCGCCCGGATGCGCTGGCGGAGCCCAAAGACATCACGTTCTCCTCTCGGCCAGGTCCGGAGAGAGGGGTGTCATTATCAGGAGGAGGTGGGGAGACTTTTTGGCCAAAGGAACGAATGGAAAAAAAAACACAAAAAACCCACAAAACCAAATCAAACCAACAGAATAATAATAATAATAAAAAAAGAAATAAAAAGGAGGAATAAATGGGCTCACCCCCACCCCACGCTCCCGCCCCAGCGCTCCCATCAGATTAGAGAAGCCGAAATAGCCAAGTTGGCCCAGAGCGGGAGCAGGGCTGGCACGCGCGGGCTTTGATCCGCCCCCGCGCCCGGGAAGGTGCCCGGGACCGGGATCAGACACCCCAGGGAGGAGGAATTTGCTAGGGAAGGGTTTGCGGCGTGTGCGCAACCCACGGACACCCGGAGGCCCCGGGGTGCCCCCCCAGCTGCGCTGCCAGGGTGGGGTTTGGCACCTCCGTGGCAGCTGAGGGGGGTGGTGGGCACAGCATCCCACCCCACATCCCACTGGGAGCTGTTGAGAGTCATCGCTGGGTGTCAGCCCCCAAAATCCCCTGCAGTGTGGCCAGAAGGGGCAGGGAGGGGGTACCTTCACTCTGGTGAGACCCCACCTGCAGCTCCAGAGTCCCCAAGAGCAGGAGGAACTGCTGGAGAGTCCAGAGGTGGCCACGGAGATGCTCCAAGGCTGGAGCCCCTCTGGTCTGGAGACAGACTGGGAGAGCTGGGGGTGTTCATCTGGAGAAAAAAAGCTCCAAGGAGACCTCAGAGCTCCTTTCAGTGCCTAAAGGGGCTCTAAGAGAGCTGGAGATAGACCTGGGACAAGGGATGGAGTGACAGGACAAGGGGAAATGGCTTCACATTAACAAATTAAAACTTGGCTGTGATAATGCCAAGGTCATGAGTTCAATTCCCTCTGTGGGTCATTGACTTAAGAGTTGGACTCGATGATCCTGGTGGATCCCTTCCAACTCAGAATAGTCTGGGATTCTGTGAAAGGGCAGGGATAGGTGGGATATTGGGAAGGAGTGGGATAGGTGGGATATTGGGATGGCTGTGAGAGTGGGCAGGCCCTGGCACAAGCTGGGCAGAGAAGCTGTGGCTGCCCCATCCCTGGAAGTGTCCAAGGCCAGGTTGGAGCAACCTGGGATAGTGGAAGGTGTCCAAGGCCAGGTTGGAGTAGCCTGGGATGATGGGAGGTGTCCAAGGCCAGGTTGGAGTACCCTGAGATGGTGGGAGGTGTCCAAGGCCAGGTTGGACAGGTCTTGGAGCACCCTGGGATGGTGGAAGGTGTCCAAGGCCAGGTTGGACAGGGCTTGGAGCACCCTGGGATGGTGGGAGGTGTCCCAGGCCAGGTTGGAGCACCCTGGGATGGTGGGAGGTGTCCCAGGCCAGGTTGGACAGGGCTTGGAGCACCCTGGGATGGTGGGAGGTGTCCAAGGCCAGGTTGGAGCACCCTGGGATGGTGGGAGGTGTCCAAGGCCAGGTTGGACTGGGCTTGGAACACCCTGGGATAGTGGAAGGTGTCCCTGCCCATGGCAGGGGGTTGGAGCTGCGTGAGCTTTAAGGTCTCTTTCCACAGAGAACATTCCATGATTCCAGCCTGGTTATGCCTCGTGGAGAGTGTGGGGGTCACATGTGAGAGGTTCAGTCCCACGTGCCCCATGGATGTGGTTATTCCTGGTTACCACAGCCTGGATGGTGGCAGCACCAGGAATGTGCCAGCCCTTTCCAACCACCAAAGGAAATTTATTCCCATTCCCGAAGGCGACTCAGCCAGCAGAGTCTCCCCATGGACACATCCCAGGGGAGTGTTCAGTGCAAGCTCCACTCTCATCTGCACAAAATCAGACTACAGGCCTTTAAATGACTGAATTAGGCAAAATTTGGTGTTTCTCCAAGAATCCTCCGGAAATCTGCTGCTGGAAAAGCAAGCTCATCTTAAAGCTACACAAATGCAGAGCAAACAACTTTTCCACTCTCAAGAAATTGGGATGGAAAAGGCCTTTCCAGTCATACCCAGCCCTTTTTTCTGGCCAGTTCAAGCTTGTTCCTTGTGGTGGAATCTCAGGGGCTTTGTGGAAACCTCTCATAGTCTGCACCTTTCTCAGGAGGTTTTGTGGTATTTTCTGGATGCCTCATAGAACTGGAGATGGTGGGAGCATCAAGGGAGCCCAGATCCATGGGGGGAATGCTGAGAGATGGAGCTCCTGGGAAGGACCAGGCTGGTGGCAAAGCCCAGGGCAGCAAACACAGGTGTGGTCCAGCAGCTGCTGGGAAAATGGGTGTTGCAAGTGATGTTTGAGCAGTGCCACCCTGTCACAGAGGGAGAAATTTGGCAAAAAGTGCCTTTCTCTTTCTGCTCCTTGAGCCTGAGCCATCCTCAGGCCTTCCACCTCCTCCTCCTCCTCCTCCTCATCCAGACCCAGCGCCGCTTCCCACCCCAGCAATGCAGCATCCAGTGTTATCCCACAAGCACCAAAGAGGCAGAGGATGCTCCTGGGGGGTCCTGGCTGGATCCTGAGCAGGACAAAGCCCACCCCAGCCCTTCCCTGGCCGGGCCAACACGGGGCCAGTGGGTCAGGATGACTCATCTGGCAGCAGCTCCGCCGTGAGCTCGCCCGCAATTGCAACACCGTGGGGATGTCAAGCCGAGCCAGAGCCGAGCTCGGCATCCACGCGGCTTCCTAACACGCCCCTGGGGTTGCTATCAACATCCCTGTTGTTCTTAGCAATCACATCCATCATTTATCATCCCGGTTTACAACAGAGGCCCAGGGGCTGAGAGACGGGGCGTGACCGCCCGGGACGCGATTGCAGCGCTCCCAGAGAGGGTCTGTGGGGGGCAGCCACCCCACCAGTGCTGCTGCTGGTGCTGCTCCAGCTTCCAGGAGAACAACCAGAGCAGGAACAGCCCTATCCATAACCTGGTTCAACCATCATTGTGTTCAACCAGTGCAACTTTCTCGCTTAAACAAACCCCTGGTGCTCCCCTGCCACTCTTAGTAATTAATGGCAGGAGTGTCTTAAGGCAACCAGGAAAGTTGGTTAATATTTCAGTAATAAAAATAGTTTTGCTTTCAACAGCAGTAAAATGGGATGAAAATGCAGCAGGTTTGAAGGTGGAGAGGCTAAAAATTCAAAGGCATGTTTGGCTGATCTGAGTTTCTTCCTGTAACTCACAAAGACACAGTGGAGACAATAATGATGAGAATGACAACAAGAGCTATCAATTATTGCCCAGTTGTTCGTTTTCAGAGAGAGGAGTAGCAGGAAAACTCCTCCATGAAGTTTTTTGGCAAAACAACCAACCTCAACTCCCAAATCAATCCCTTAAACTCCCTCCTTGAGTGTCCTGGTGAAGCCACATCTCTCGTGCCCTCTGCACATCTGGGGATGGAGCCCCAAATCCTCCATCCCATTCCCTCCATCTGCTTCTAGAACCCCACAGGTGGTTTAAAAATACCCCCAAAAAAACCCCAACACCCCCCCCCCCTTCCCTTTTTCAACACCAAGTGTTTTGTCTGAGGTTTCAAAACCATCCAAGTGTCATCACAGCCTCCACCCCTCTGGCTTGGACCCCTCACCTACATCCTGAAGGAAAGGTGCAGAGAGGCACCGAGTCCGTGCCAGCAACGCCTATGCCAGGCAGGTATCTGTGTCTCACTGGAGAAATCCACCCAGCAGAGCCTCCCTCTTTTGGAAGGGGATATTCTGGCACTGGGAATGCCATCCTGGGCTGCCAGGAGGGAGGCAGGAGCCCAGGGAAGGTCCCAGCAGTGCACAGATCCAGGACAGTTGGGGTTATGAAGGGCAGCATTTTGTGTGTAGATTAAAAAAAAAATCTTGCAAAGAGCCAAAGGCTGAGGTGATTTATGTTTATTTGGCTCAGTTAATAACCCGTGGCATGTCCTTCCCTGAGGCATTAGGGTGGATCAGACAGGCAGCATTTAAATTGCAACCATGCCCAATATTTATTTTTTAATATATTTTTATGGTCACCCTTCCCCAGTTAGAGTGAGGTAGAAAAAAAGCCAGGCTGTGCCAGGAGGCTGCAAGAGCTGCCTAAAAATCCAAAAATCCAGAGTTAATTGTTGGAGTTCAGACCCTGTAAATCTGGGAGAGGATCTTCAGAGTTGTGTTGGAGCCTTGACATCCCAACGTGTCCACTTTGTCCTGCTCCAGCCTGAGCTTTCAGTGAGGACTTGAGGGACAATGGGATGGATCCCTCATGCTCCTTAGGGACCCTCAGGGACTCACAGTGAGTTTTCCCGGGAATTCTGATAAGCCTCAGGCAGTTTTTTGGGATGGGGATGTGTGTTGCCTCATCTCCTGTCAGTGCCTGCTGAGACTGAGTGTCCTGCCATGATTCTGGTGTTAAAATCACCCCTCAAACATCCACTGGATGAGAGATCCCAATCCCCCCAAGTTTAGCTGAGCTTCTGAATCAGCCTAAAGAGAAATTCCCTGCAGAAGGAAAAGCACCTTTTCCACTCTTTCTCTGCCTGGATGTGGCTTTCCAAACTTTCAGGTGCAGACTGAGAGCAAACAAGTCAACTATGGTGAAATGCCATTAAAATAAATGTTAATAAATTAAAATATTAGGTCTGGGCTATGGGTAGGGGGGACTGGCAGGCAGGGATGGGGTCATTCCATGTATCCCTTTCTTGAGGACCACCATTGCTGGAGCCTGGAGTCTCTGGAGAGTGGATTAATCTCCTATCATTGACATCCATGGAAAGCAAAGTGTCTGGACTATGGGGATCCAGGTGGGAAGTTTGGCTGGATCTGTGGGGTACCAATGTTTTGGAGCAGGGAAATGCTGGGAATCATTTCTGCCTGGTCTGGGATGGTCTGGGCTGCATCTCCAGCTGTTCCTGGGGAATCAAATTGGCCCCAGCACAAACCCAGGGCCCTGAGTCATCCCAGGATCCAGGAACTGGGGCTGTGGGGAAGCACCAGAGCAGGAGGCTGAGGGTAAAGTTTGGAGTTGGGAGTGCCAGTCTGGTTCCAGCAGGAAGAGGAGGTTTCTCAGGATTTGGGATCCAACCTCTGCTGGGGTCTTGTCTCACCATCACCTGTGTGAAAACATTCCCTGCTCTGGGAATTTGCTGTCAAAACAATTTTTGGAGTAATGCAGCACCCAGGAGAGACCCTTCCCCACCATGCCCTTCCTCTCCCAGTCAGAGGTGACATTCCCACCCACCTTGGTGGGTTTTTCTTCCATGAACTCCCTGTGTGTTTCTCTGTATTTTTCTCTTTTCTCCTAAATCCTTTCCTGATGGAGACAACACGATCCAGTGGCATAACAAGTTGGCGTAACGGGATGTGATATTTGTCAGAAAGGAAGGATTTGCAGGGTGGGGGCTTGACAGGCTCCTTGGGGCACGAAACCCTGGCTCGATGGGGATGGGAAAGGCACGAGTGGGCTGGGGCTGTGCCAGCAGGGAGAGGGTCAGCGTGGCGTGGGCGAACCGGAGCGGTTTGGGAGCATCCCGTGCCCCAGATCCAGCACCAGGATCGGTGTGGAACCACATTGATATGCAAACAGGCGGCTGAGCTGGGAAATGCCAGAGTTTGGGAGTGCTGGGAGCTGCCCCGGCCCTGCCCTGCTCTCTCATGGCCTCCCTGCACGCAGGATAATTGGAGGGAGAGTTTCTCTTGGACTGGGTGTTTTCTCACATGCTTTTTGTTGGAAAGCAGGAAGAGCCTGAATGATTCTGGGAGCTGGGGTAGGAACGGTGCTCACCACCAGTGCTGGCTTTGGTGGCGAGGAGGAAACCCCAAAATGTTCACCTTCCTCTGCAAGGACACGGTGGAACAGATCCATATCCACCTGCAATTAGCATCCTGTTCCTTTATTCCGTGTTCCAGCCTCCGCTCCGCTCACGGGAGGCTGGATTGCCATCCCGGCAGTTCTGTCCTTCCCGGGATGCTCCCCTGTGCTCCCGAGAGCCAATTCCTACATCCTGACCTCATTATAAAGATCACAGAGAGAGAGAAGAACAAATGTGGGCTCCCGGCTGTGCCGGCTTTGAAGCCGCTTGTCCCCGTCGAGCCGCGAGAGCAGCGCAGGAGGAGCCCTGCTTGGTTGGGGATTAACTTCCCCCACTTGGATAACTGTTGGTTAATCGTTTCAGCGCGATGCCAGGCTGGCACCTCGGCTGCTTCCCTGCGGCTGTGTCCCCCCTCCCCGCTGTCCCCGCTGTCCCCGCTGTCCCCGCTGTCGCCGGGGCCGGGCTGGGACGCGCTCGTGGGGAGGCGGCAGCAGCCCAGCCCCTCCGCACTGCACTTCCCTGGGTCCCATCCGTCATCTGTTTGTCCTGGTCCCCTGCCAGCGATTGTGCCGATTCCCACACCCACTTTCCATAACCCTCCGTCCTCGCCCGGGCGAATCGCTGGCGAGTTCGCCACCCATCCCTTTCTCCTTCTCTCCGATGGGATCTGACACGTTCAGGAGAGGGGGAAGAAAGGCAAGGGGGGAGGAAAAACCCCAAAAGATCAAGAGGAAAACAAAATGTGACTCACTGCCTTTAATTTATTTGTATTTATTTATTTATTCCCCCCACCCTGAACTGCGACGTGCAGGAGGCAACACCGAGGGCTGGCCGTGATCTGAGAGGGTACCTTGGTCGTTGTCTGAGGCATCGTGGATGGGGGGAATAATTTTCTCCAGTCTTTTGGCTCAGGAAAAGATCACAGAGAGGAGATCCTGGCACAGAAAATGTGTGGCACAGATTTTTAGGGCTGCCCAGGTCTCTGTATGAGCATCCCCTGCCCCGACGGCAAAGACCGGAGGGTGGAAATATCTAATTCCACCTCCTCCACTGTGTCCTCGGCAGGGGAAAGAGAGAAAGAGGAGATAAAAGGCTGGGAAGCTCAAATGGTGTCGTTAGGAACTATTAATGCTCTCATTAAAGGGCATTAATAAACACGGCAGCTCATCAGTGTCCATTAGCTCCGCTCGTGGCAGGGATCTTTGGGACCTGCCGGAGTGTGACGCTCCCCTCGACCTCACGGGCGGGTCAGCAAAGGGGAAACGGGCTAGAGGAGGGTTATTCCTCCTAAAGCCATTCCCTCCGTGGAAAACAGGGAGGAAAAAACTCGCAGGAGCAAGCAGGGCATTACACCTTCGATCCCTCCTTGCTCCCAGGGTAGCTGTTTACTATTAAAAAAAAAAAAAGACAAGGTTTGGAGTGCTCATCCCTACTTTCTCTCTCCCGCCCTCTTCCTGTTCTCGCCTCTTAAAAGGAGCTTTATCCTTTGACTCTCCCATCCCCGGGGCAAGGCAGAACCCACAACACCTCGGGATGAGCAGGCAACCCACATCAGCAGGCAGGAAAACAGGGAGGAGGCCCCGGCCTCTCCCGATAAGCCCATGGCAAAGCCAGGAATAGCAGCGAGGTCCCCGCACGGGAGAATTCCAGCCAGGAACAGAAAACCCCTCAGTCCCTGCCTTTGAAGAGCGGGGCTGGCAGCTGGCCCGGCCCCGTGGAAAGCTTGGGATGTGCTGGGAGCTTCCTCTGCCAGGCCGGGCTCGGCACATCTGGGGAGAGCAGCCACAGCTGGAGGGGTTGGGGAGAGCAGATGTGCACATCTGGATGGGGGAGGCACCGAGCATGGTCCGGGCAGAATAGATGTGCCTGTGTGGGTGGGCTGGTAATGCACAGCTGGCTGGGGGAGTGCTGTGCACATCTGGATGGGGGTGAGCCCGCACATCTGGGCGGAGTGGGATGTTCTCACATCTGGGCAGAGAGAGAGAGCAGCTGGCACAGCCCCACGGCCTCGTGTGCCCCCTCCAGCACCCCTGCGTGCTTCTCCCCTCTCAGCCAGCCCTCTGCTTTCCCCCTCCCCCTGTGATCCAAGGCATCCAAAACCTGCCCAAAATCTTAGTCATCACCTCTCTGTCATCGGGATATTTTCAACTCCAGCTGCCAAGGTGGCACGCCAGGGCTGGGGAGCCGATCCCCAAGGATCTGAGCGGGCCCTTGGCTTCCCTGTGACCTTGGGGCAGCTGGCAGGAGGTTGTCCCCAGCCGTGACTCAGTGCAGGGCAGGTTTCTTTGCAGGGAAAGGGGAAGCTTTGATCCCGAGGAGCCAAGGAACCGACCATGTTCCCCGCGTGCACTTTTGCTTGCAGTTATCTGAGGCATCGTATTTTTCGGGGTAATAACTGCCAGGGCAGGTTAGGACAGAGGAGCCCTGGCAGCAGAGCGTGTGTGGGCAGGACTGGAATAGCGGGTGCCGTAGGAAAGGGTTTATGAGCGCTGGGGAGGTTGGGACTGGCTGGGAATAGCACAGCAGGTCAGGGGTGAGGTGGTGGGGGGGGGGGGGGAACCGGCTCTGGGGGGCTCGGGGTGGCTGGAACAGACCCCGACACCCCTCCCGGGGTGGTACCAGGATGCTCTTCCAACCGCTGGAGAGGGATGTGGATGCTGCAAATCCCGTGGATGCTGCAGGGCCAGGATGTGGCCGGAGCTGCCGTTATTGCCTGTTTGCCACTAATCCAATCCCAGCAGGATGCTGAGTGTCCCAGCAAAGCCTCGCTCCTCCAGGGAAGCATCCCAGGGGTGGGGATGGAGAGCTGAGCCTGCAGGGCTGTGGGACTTGCTCTCTGAGCAGGAGTTTCGGTCGAGAGCAAAACCACCAGGATGGAGCAAAGCTTTACCACGGGAATGCTGGTGCAAATCACCACAATAACCAGTCCCTTCCCACCGGGAATGGGTCATCCCTCCTGAATACAGGTGTGCTGAGCAGCACTAAGGCTTTTCATGGGGATATTGTGGCTTTCCTGGTGTTGGATCACTGCTCTGGGTCGCTGGCTGTCACCGTGTGTGGGTGACAGCACCACCTGAGTGCCAGGGCATTGTGCATTGAGTCCCTAAATCCCAAACAGCCAAAGAAAACCCCCAGTGTGCCCCTTCCCATCCACCCAGGCCCAGCATCCCCCTGGAGAAGTTACTCCCTAATGATCTTTACAAGAAAATCCCACAAAATGTTGGAAAATGAATCCGTGGGGAGACGTGGGGGCAGCAGGGGGGGACGAAGGGGTCGATCCCCCCGTGTGTTTGCCCTGAGGGTCCCAATAACACCTCACCTCCCTCTCCTTGTCCTTTCAGGGTGCAGATCTGAGGGCTGGGAAGGTCAAAGGGCATGTGCTGTCAGGTGAGTGGAGACCCCAAAGGAGGGGACAGGGATGAGGAGGTGGCAGTGCTGGCTGGGATGGGCACACCAGGACACGAGGGAGGGACACAAGGGGATCCTCAGGGCACAGCTGGGCTCTGTCTGAAATAGCAGCCACTTTTTCTCTTCTTTCTTTCTAGAGGCAAAAGTGGTTAAAAAACTCCCCAGTGGTTGGAATCGCTCCAAACCAGTGCAGAAAAGAGGGGGGAGGGAGTCAATCCTAAATTAAAACATGAGATAAAAGCGGGTGAATCCCAACAACTCCTGTGATGTTGCACGAACAAAGACTTTCAGTTCAAAACGAGCCAGACAGACGTGGCTCAAGGGAGTTCACACCCTGGGGGAGCAGCAAGAGAGGCTGGGGGCTCACTGGCTGCAGGTGACAGAGCCCTGGAGGAGCTTCAGCCTCTTGTCCCCTGCTGGCACATCCTCCTGTTGGAGAGCAAGGGGTGGCTGTGCTGTGCATCAAGAGCCTCTTCCCACGGATGTCCCTCTTCCAGGGACAACCAGCCCTCCCCAGCTGGAAATGATGCCCTGAGCCAGCTGCAGGCCTCACATCTGGCCAGCTGTGCACTGCTCTCTTCCTCTCAGGCTTTGTTGACACATCTGTGGAGCACAGTGTGGAGGCCAGACCCTCACAGGGCAGCTGGGAGGGTGAGGAGTTCTGACCATGTGCTAGAAGGGTGCTGGGGGACCCAGCAGGTCCCCTTACCCTGGGCAGGTTCCCCCCAGCATGGGGAGGGGGCTCAGTTGGGTGGGACAGGGGTAGGAAGGCGGATGGAGGAGAAGTTGAGGTGCTTGGCATGAAGTGAGGAGCACCCCAGGGCTCAGAGGTGGAAAGAGGAGGAGGAAGAGGAGAGGGAGGTGGTGAAGCAGAAGGTTTGGGACAGTTTATTTCAGGAGAGGGAAAACAGGATCTGGTCCCTGGGCACGTGATGAGGGTGATGAGGGGGCAGGTTTGGTTGGGCACAGTGGCTGCTCTTGCCCGTGGAACACCAGAGCTGTTACTGACACGTGACAAGGGAACAGGGTGCAGAGCACAGGGTGGTGGGAGAGCAATCCCAGCCTGGAGGGGGGTGGTGGGTGCCTGGCTGGGGTGGGAAGCAGGTCCTGCTCAGCTCAGCTGGTACCTTTTGCATCCCCAGATTACGTCCGGCCCTCGCCCCCTCCCCACAGTGGGTACCATCGCTACCAGTTCCGCCTGTACCAGCAGCCAGAACACAAGGACATCTCCCTGAGCCCCAAGGAGAAGCCCTCTCTGGGTAAGGATCCCCTGGTGCCCTTGATCCCAGTCCTGAGGGGCTTTCCTGGGGGTATGGATAGTGCCATGTGTTCAGCCACGTCAGAAGTGCCAGGCTGGTGATGCTCTTGTGGTGCAAAGGGAGTTCAGATCCTTCCACGGGATATGGATGGGGTGTTAAATCCTTGCAACGCAGCAGAAACCCTTGGAAAATACCTGGCAATGGCCTGGGTAGCGGGATTGGAAGCAAGGAGACGTCTGGGCTGTGAAATCCAGCCCTTGCTGCCACATCCCCCCCACCCGGAGCTGCGGGAGTTGCATCATCACCAGCTCGGGGCCGGATAAGGATCAGCCGTGGAGATGGTTTAGCAAGGAATTGCTCAAACCCGGCTGACACAACCCCTGCCAACTCCCAGCTCCTCAACTCCCAACTCCCCTCTGCTGCCTCCTCCCAAAATCCCGCATGGAGACCACTAAAACACATCCCTGCTGCTTCACCCTGGGACCCTGGGGTGGGCAGGGCACCATCCTGCTCGGTGCCCAGCGCGGGTTCCTTCCCTCCCTGGGCTCTGTGGTTCACGTGGCCTCAGCAAGGGAAATTTCAAAACTTTCCCAGCTGGGACCACATGAGCACAGCTCGACAGGCAGGTCAGGTCGGTGTGTCTGGGCTGCGCTGGTGACTCACCCGCTGCCTGTTAACCCACACCGCACATCCCGGGGAGGGAACCGGCTCTGGGGGGCTCGGGGTGGCTGGAACAGACCCCGACACCCCTCCCGGGGTGGTGCTAGGATGCTCTTCCAACCGCTGGAGAGGGATGTGGATGCTGCAAATCCCGTGGATGCTGCAAATCTCTCTGCAGGTTCCCTCTGCCCTTCGCTTTGTTTTCTGCCTCATTAACTCGGTGTCTTAATGACACCATTGATGTCCCTGCTGGCTGAGCGGGAAACTTCCCGGCCCCTCATCCCAGTCCTGTCCCTTCATCCCCATCACAGCATCCCAGGGGTGGGAAAGGACCTGAAACACCCCCCAAGGAGCTTTTTCCAGATAAATCCTCTCGTTAGCAGGATATAGAATCACAGAATCACAGAATGGATTGGGTTGGAAAAGCCCCCTGAGATCATCAAGTCCAACCCTTGATCCAACCCCACTGTGATCACCAGCCCAGGGCACAGAGTGCCCTGGGCTGGTGATCACAGTGGGGTTGGATCAAGATGTGGTGGATTCTCCCTCAGTGCCACATCCATAAAATCACAGAATCACAGAGTGCCCTGGGCTGGTGATCACAGTGGGGTTGGATCAAGATGTGGTGGATTCTCCCTCAGTGCCACATCCATAAAATCACAGAATGGATTGGGTTGGAAAAGCCCTCTGAGATCATCAAGTCCAGCCCTTGGTCCAACTCCAGTCCCTTTACCAGATCATGGCACTCAGTGCCACGGCCAAGCTCAGGTTCAAACCCTCCAGGGATGGGGAATCCACCCCCTCTCTGGGCAGCCCATTCCAATCCCTGAGCACTCTCTCTGCAAAGAATTTCTTTCTGCTCTCCAACTTCAATTTCCCCTGGCAGAGCTTGAGCCCATCGTGCCCCCTTGTCCTATTGCCGAGTGCCTAGGTCCCAAACCCCAAAATTCCATACCCAAAGGAGTTCAGCCACCCTGTGGAAAATTCCCCACATCCTCCTGTTCCTGTGGACCCTGGGCATTCCCCACCCTGTGCTGCCTCCATCCCATCCCTGAGTTTCCCATCCCTTCCCAAGCTTCCTGGGAAAGACCCAGCAGATATTCCAACCATCCTTTGTCAGGCAGCTGCAGGGGGCTGGTGGGGGCTGCTGTTTAAACAGTTGGGTGAAGATTAATCTTAACTATTTCATTTTTAACTATTTCACTGCTGCATCACATCCTTGGCCTGTCTAGTGGGTGCTGCTGGATTGAACAAATGGCAGCCCATCCTCTTTATTCCCAGGGAATGAGCCCTAAAAGCAGCCAAAGGATGTCTCAAGGGTTTTAAATAAATCCATCCCCGAGGCAGTGGGATGAACACCAATGGATCCATCCAGGCCTGTGTGGCTGAGCCCTGTGGTGCAAAGGCAGCACACAGGGGAGGGCAGAAAATGCCTTTGGCACCTGGTAGGAACAAGGAGGAGGTGACTCCAATCCCAGTGGATCATGGATGAGAAACCAGACAGGTCCTCCATGGCTTTGCCTTGTTCTCTCCTGTGCAAGTGATGCAGGTTCTCCCAGCGATGTTGCAGGCACAGTTTGCATTCCTGACTGGAATTTCCCATCTTATTTGGCCTTAAACCAGCCCCTTCTTGCTTTTATTTTGTTCTACATCTGATGGCAGTGACATCTCCCTCTCACCAAGGATGGGGCACCCATTGTCAGCAGATGCCAACCCTGGACAGGGACATGTCCTGATCAGAGCACCTGGCGGGTGCAGGGAGCAGTGCTGGACCATGCCAGCCTCTGGATAGATCCAGCTGTATCCCTGTGCCATGCTGCCATCCCTCTGGCAGAGCTGAGCCCCACAAGGGCATCTCTCACACCACTCAGCTCCCAGGAAAATTCCCTCCTGGCCCGGGATGTGTTTTGGAGGCAAACCCAGGGACGGTCCTGGGCCAAGCGTGGCCGAGCCGGGGGAGGTGACACGTTCCAGGCGGGATGGCCGGAGCCTCCAGAAGAGGGCACTAAACCAGGACCTGCCCGTGTCGCCTGTCCCTGCTCCTGGAAAGGACCCTGGGAATTTAAACAGCGAGGGGCAACAGCCAGGGTGGAAAACAAACCCACGTTTCTTCTCCCTGCTGCCTGGCTTTGCTACACCAGCAGCTCACAGCGAGTGAGGGCAATTCCATGGTGTCTCTGGTGCCCACCCTGCCGTGGGGATGTCCTGGCTGGGGTGGCACTGACGGGCACAGGTCAGGTGCTGTGCCCTCGGGCACATGGGGCAGCATTGGTGGAGCTGAAAGGGCTGCACTACCTGCTGACATCCCTCTGGTGATGGGGAAATCAGTTGTTTATGGCTGAGGTGTTTCTCCAGGGTGGCTCTTGAGCAAAAAACTTGTTTCATGAAGAAAAAAACACCCTGATCCTTCTCCATGAATGTTCCTGATCGATGCCAGCACCAGCCGGCTCTGTGTGACCTCAGGCAACAACTCTCACACAGCCTCAGTTTCTCCACTGGAGTCTGATTCACTCCACTTTTTTTGCCACCAAATTGTCACCAAGCAGCAGCTCTGGCCCTGCTGGGGACCGGAGGTGGGGATATTTGGGGTGTCCCTACAGTCCCTCCACCCACTCACCCCACTTCCCTCCCAGCCAGGAGTGTTTCAAGCCGTGGTTGTATTTTGGTGAGATGCAAGATAATAGTTTGTGGCCTGTGAAATGTCAGAGCCAGCTGTGGCATCCCGAGGTGGTGGCACTGCCCTGAGCTCTCAATCTGGTGTCAGGAGCCACGGGAAAATCCCTCAGCTGGGGGAATTCAGGCACCAGGCAGACCCCGGCTGTAGTGCAGGGGGGTTAAAGTCTCTTCACGGCTTTAATTAGCATGAAATCTTAAGGCTTAATTGCACCTGCTGGTACCTGAGTACCTCCTTCTGCTTCCACTCTGTCCTGGTGCCAGGTGCCCACGAGCTGTGGTGGGCATGGAGAGATGCTCCGGCATCCCCAAACCTCCTCCTGCCCTGGGAAGAAATTTTACCACTGGGAACTGGCTTTTTCCTCCCAGAAATTTTACCTCTGGGAAGCAGTGAGTGCTTTGGGGACCAGACACCGGGATGAGCCCATCCCTCCATCCCTCCATCCTTCAGCTCCAGCTCCGGGTCGGGGCCGCTGCACTGACTCATGAGCCGACCTCGTGCGCTTCCAATCCCATCCACCCAGCTGGAAAATCGGGTTGGACTGGGCCCCGGCGGGGAGGGAAAGGCTGTGGTTGGGATGGGAGGCGGCCGAGGGCTGCGGGGAGCTCACGGTCCCGACCCAAGTCCCCGGGTGTCACTTAATGGTGACCAGAGCAGCCACCGGGCTCCCGCCCACCTACCCTGGGACATCATTAATCTTGGCAGAAAAGCATCAGGGCTCCTATCAGGAGAACAATCCCGCTGATGTGGCTGATAAATTACAGCTGGTGGGCTGGGGGAGGAGGGCACCAGTGTTTGGGGGGTGGGCAGTGGGCAATGGCAGCGCTGTGAGATCCATAGGATCGGAGGCATCCCGAGCTCCCCGAGCCCAGAGCCTCAGTTTGCCCAGCTGGATCCCTGGGATCAGGCGGCCCCGCACGTGTGGGTGTCAGCGGGCACTCCTCTTCCTCCGGCGGGTGCTCAGATAAGGGCCAAGTGTGGTGATATAATCCTTTGGGAAATGAGTTTGAAAGCGGCCCAAGCCGTGGATGAAACGCCGTATTGTTGTGGCAGGGAAAGGGGACGGTGGCACCGCGACCTCGGCTCCCTGACCGGCCCCGCGCTCCCTTCCCAGCTCCGTGATCCCGGTGACTCACAGTGCCCAGCCCTGGGAGCCAGCTGGTGTGATTTGGCACGGCTGGCACAGGGATGTCACCTTGATGGTCATGCCAGGATGGGGCACCCACTTCAGGGATGCACCCACAGTGTTGGATTTGGCAGGGGGGGCATCCAGACCCCCAGACCCGGCATCCACTTGGTGCATCACCCCCTTTGCCACACCAGCGACTGCCCCAGGGCTTTCCCTTTTTTTGCCCGGGGCACAACCGGTGCCAAGGCAGGTGGGAAAGTAGGTCAGGAAAAACCCCGGCCCTACGTGCGGGGCAGAGCCGGGCCCGGCGCCTGCAGCCCCGCAGCGGCGCTGCCTCCTCCGGCTCCTTTCATCCCGCGCCTCTCCGGGGGCTCCACGAACATCAGTGGCAGCTCCGGCGCCCCTGGGAGTCGGGGGTGCCGTGTCTCGCTCCCACCCTGCTCCCAGGGGCACAGGCTGCTCTCCCCGGGGGGCTTTCCAAGCGCTTTGAAAGCCGCCGGATGAAAGGCACCCGCCAAAGGCTGCGGGCACAGCGGGAGCGTCCCCCCCCCCGAGACCCCTTTCCCTGGTGCCACACTCGCTGGGACCCCTGGCACCGAGGGGGGGTGGATTGAGACTGCGAAGTGAGCAGCTTCCCCTCCTGCCAGTGGTGGAATTTGGGGGATGGAGGTGTTTGTGGCTGTGTGTCCTGGCTGGGGGTGACACCAGTGTGGGGCATTGGGGCTGTCCTTGTTCTCAGCTTGGTTTGGGGTCTCAGAGGGTGGCAGTGATGATGTGGGGACACCTGGGACCTGCCCCACCCCCAGCTGCAGCCTGATGCATTCCAACCCCTCTCCCAGCTGGAGAGTGGGATGCAGGGTCTGTCCTGAGCATCCTGTGACCTCCTTCCCGAGCACTGGAGCATCCCAGCCATGGCCTCTTGCAGCTCCAGGAGGTTACAGGCTGCAGTGCCATCCCCAGGAGCATCTCCAGGACTTTTTGGAGCTCAGAACCCGAGGTGGGGAGCAGGTGGGAGCTCCACCAGCACCCTGGGCCACCCCCACCCCACACAGGTGATGCAGCAGCTCAGCTTTTGCTCAGCACTTTTGCAAGAGCAAAGGGGATGCTTTGCTCGGGTCGGGGCTGAGATGTGACAGCAGATAAAGGACTGCCAGGCTGTGGCGTGACATTAAAGAGCAGCCAGGAAGAGGAGAGGGCGGGTTTCAGATAAACAACAGGCCCCTTTCCCCGCTCTGTGACACCACACCGTGTCCCATCCAGTGTCCCATGAGGAGGGACACGGGTGACAGTATGAGCTGTTTGGGTCCCAGGGAAAACCCCTCAGATCAAGAACAGGATGCTCCACCAGCCACCAGCCAGACCCACGCTTGGTGCCAAACCCTGGCAGGGCACAGGGGGATTTCTAGCCCACAGGGTACAAGGGAATCCCTCCTGCCCTCTGGCCCAGAGAGGGTTTCCCTGCTGCCTCCACGGGAAAAACCACAGCTGGATCCAGCCAGGAGCTGCCCCCAGACCTCCAGCATGCTCAGGGCAGGGCAGGCAGCAGAGGAGGAGGGTCAGGAATGAAAATCCTCTTGGCTCCTGCAGTTTGTGGAGCAGCAGCTCAGTAAACAAGGGGGACGGGGGATCTCCTGCATCTCCCTCATGTGCTGTCAGGGAATTTCCAGCCAAACCACCCCTGGGGTGGGCTCATAGGAAACCAGAGAAAGGTCTGCTCCAAAGACCAGGGGAGGAGCCAAGCCCATGTGCCCCTGGGTATGCTCAGGGTTGGGGTCCCCTCTGCTCCCTGCTGTCCCCAGTGCCTCCCACAGGGGTGGTCTGGATGTGGTTGGTGTTCAACCCCAGCCTGGATTTAGTCCCCTCTCCAGCCCTGCTCACCCTCTTTCCCTCTCTCCTCCCCAGGTTCCTGGGACTTGAAGGGCTTCGTGGAAGACTTTGGTCTGGGCTTCCCAGTGGCCTCCACCCAGTTCCTCACCAAACACCACGAGGATTAGCTCTGGCCACCATGTCCTTCCCCTGCATGTCCTCACACAGCAGAGCCACCTCCACCCAGAGCAGAGGGGACCCCAGGACCCACCAAGGATGAGCCCACTCTCCTCCCCTCCCAGATCCACAGCTCCAGCCCCAGCCCCTCCACTCCCAAACCCGAGTTCTCTTCCCCTCTGAGGGTGACATCCTGAGCTGTGTCCCAGCTCACCCTGGGGATCCCGGCAAGAATGGCACTGCCTCTTCTCCTCCCCTCATCCTCTTTCTGACCTGACCCCCAGCATGTCCCTCCTGCACTTTGGGGACTTTGAGTTGTAATGCCTGCAAGTTTCCAGAATAAAATATGGATGGAGCACAAGGGTGATTTGTGGGCTCCTTGCCAGGGGCGAGCACAGAGTGAATGTGGCTGTTCCAGGGTCTGCACCATCTGCATCCCCCCTGACCCCCCTGTGGGTGATGGGGGCAAGGTGTTGCTACCTAAACCCTCACAGAGGTGATCCCAGGCATTCCCAGTGTCACCCAGGAGTGGGAGTGGGATGGTGGTGCCCACCCAAGTGGTCCCTGGGAGGCACCACAGAGGGCAGGAGCGTGGGAACCAGGCACTGCCCTGGCCTGACTCCATCCCTGCCCTGCCTTTGCCCTCAGCTTGCTTCTCTTGGAAAGCAAATCCAAAATTAAAGGCATAAATCAGCAGAGCTCTGCCTACTGGCCACTTAGCCGGACCTCCCTTTTAATTAGCTCCTTAATTAGGCTTTCATCTAAGACTCAGTTTTCTCTGAGGCTCAGATTCACCCGCCTGCAAGTCCTCCTTGAAGCCTGTCCCGGTGTCTCAGCTGTGACAGAGCTGACACTGCCCTGTCTGTGGCCAGGAATAACATTCCCCTTGGAACAACCATGGGGAGCAAATCCCAGGGCGAGGGGACACTTTACAGGCAGGGAAAACTGAGGCACGAGGGAGTGACTCTCTCACAGCCACATGGGGAGGTCTGGGATCCTTCAGAGGGGGTGATGATGCTGTTGTTGCTGCATCAGTCCCTGGGTTTATCCCAGAGCAACCTGTTCCTGAAAAAAAAACATCCTGCTGGTCACCTTCCCTGGCTGCCCACCAGCAAAAGTGGATTTCGCTCCTTTATGGGGGTTAAATGTGTCTGGGACTTTCCCTCCAGCACGAGGCTGGATCACACCAACCCCAGATCCGTGGATCCTGCCCAGCTCCCAGAAGGATCGGGGTGATGGGAATCCAGCAGGGATGCAGGAGCAGAGTCCCAGCCTGCCCTGGGCACACTCTGCTGGGTGAAGCTGCAGAACTTGGAGGGAAGGAAAGCAACAAAAAAAGGAAGCTGGGTAACACCACAACCCAGGGAAAAAAACACAAAGCCCACGCTAAGATTAGCAGGGGAGGAAATGACACCGTGCCATGTCATGGAAGTCTGCTAAAGTTGGATTCCTCCTTCTCTGTTTCTGTCCCTGCCCTTGCAGGGAGGGTGTAATTGGCCCTTCAGGTCGGTCAGAGGGACTGGTGTAAATGAGAGGTCACGCTGTGTTGACAACCTGCAGCCAAACTCCCGTCATCCTTTCCTCCCTGCCTGTAATTCCGTGTGGCTGGGGGGGTTATTTTTGGTGGGACGGGAGAGAAAAGGCAATGGGATGTTTATCCTTCTAGGAAATTATCACCGTTGCTCCGGGGTTTAATTGGAGATGAGGGGATGATCCAGGATTGGGATCGCTGGGCGCCAGAGCCCAGACTGACCCTCTGCCTGTGTGATCCTGATGGGGATGGGGATGGGGATGGAGAATGGGAATGGGGATGGGGATGGCGATGGAGAATGGGAATGGGGATGGGGATGGAGATGGAGAATGGGAATGGGGATGGGGATGGAGATGGAGAATGGGAATGGGGATGGGGATGGAGATGGAGAATGGGAATGGGGATGAGGATGGAGATGGAGAATGGGAATGGGGATGGGGATGGAGATGGAGAATGGGAATGGGGATGGAGATGGAGATGGAGATGGAGAATGGGAATGGGAATGGGGATGGAGATGGAGAATGGGAATGAGGATGAGGATGGAGATGGAGAATGGGAATGGGGATGGAGATGGAGATGGAGAATGGGAATGGGAATGGGGATGGAGATGGAGAATGGGAATGAGGATGAGGATGGAGATGGAGAATGGAAATGGGGATGAGGATGGAGATGGAGAATGGGAATGAGGATGAGGATGGGGATGGAGAATGGGAATAGGGATGGGGATGGGGATGGAGATGGAGAATGGGGATGGAGATGGAGATGGAGAATGGGAATGGGGATGGAGATGGAGAATGGAAATGGGGATGGGGATGGAGATGGAGATGGGGATTGGGATGGGACGGGTGGATGTGGAATGGAGAATGGGAACGAGGGCAAGGATGGAGGATGGGGATGGAGATGGAAAGGGAGGGGAATGGGAATGAGATGGGGATGGAGAACAGGGATAGGGATAAGGGTGGAAATGGAAATGGGGAATGGAATTGGAGATGGGAATGGGGATGGGGATGAGGATGAGGATGGGGATGGGATGTGGATGGGGATGGGATGGAGTTGGAGATAGAGATGATAGAGATGAAGACGAGGCCGAACAGGGGTAGAGATGGAAATAGGGAAAGGGATAGGGATGGTCTAGACCAGGAATCCCTGTGGTGGGACAGGAATTCCTGCTGGGACACAGGAGGAGGCACCAGTGGCCTCGTGCCGGGCACCTGGGCCCACACAGGGCTCAAACACAAAGCATGGCAGCAGCCCCAGCCAGCCCCGAGCCACAAACTCTCCCTGGGATGCACACAAGGCCCTCACAGCGTGGAAAATATTAATTGTGGTTTTCTGCTTCACTTTTTGATAATTTAGAAAGAACAAGGGAAAAAAGTATAAAGGAGGAAGCCACGTACAGTCACTCCGTGCTGGTCCCACCCCCTTTATCTCTCCTTCCATTCGCTCACTGTCGGTGTGAAAGAGAAAAGAGAAGCTGAGCCTCTCACTGCCTAAATGTAGAAAGTTTTGCTTCTAAATCAGTTTGTGATGGAAAGGAAACACGTCACGTCCCTGGGGAAGTGGCTGGTTTTGAGCAGCCACAACCCCAGCGCCGAGTGCTGCAATGGAACAGCCCAGCACTGAAATAGCTCCACACTCTGTTATTGCCACCGATAGAAGTTTTTTTCTCTGTCTACATGTGTCATTTTTAGCCTCCAGAGGAAGTTTTATTTGTATTTGTTACCTCGACTTTCCACTGTCGTGGCTTTTTGACTTTTTCATGCGAAGGACTGGGAGAAAACAAGAGTGGGGTGAGCTCAGGTGTGCTGGGGTTGGTGGGGTATGAGGTGGTACCCACGGCACTGTGAGCATATCCCAGGCATTCCAGCATGGATTCCCCAGCCTTGCAGAGCCCAGTGGAATTCAAAGGCCACAGGCCCATGGAAACACACAATCCCATGGATTTTGGGGGGCTGTGAGCTGAGCTGAGCCCTGGTGTGGCTGTGGGATGGACACAGCAATTCTGTGCTCCCCAGGATGGTGTTAAGAGGTGGGTTCAGGTGCTTCCAGCCTTTGTCCAAAGCAAACCCACCCCCTGGAATGACTGAGGAAAAGGAGGACCTGGAGTTAAAAAATAAAATAATAGTGAACTTGTGGAAATTCAATATTCCTGGTGAGCAGTGGCAGTGCCCAGCAGAGCAGGGGGGGAGTTTCTTCCCCAAACTGGGCTGGACCAGAAGAAGCTTGTGCTAAAGACAATCCCTGAATCAACAGGGTAATAATTACTTATTTTTAATAATCATTGAAAAAATTACTCTAATGAGAGAAAGTCTCAAGAGGAGCCAGCCCTGGGTCTCATCCCCTGATGGAGAGCAGGAGGATTCTCCCCTCCTGTGGGACCACCCTGGAAAAATGCAGATGTAGGACCAGGGGGGGTTAAGGAGCAGAGAATGGGGACACCTCTGGCACCCCCAGTGATTCAGTGCCATGTGGGGATGACACGGGGACAATCCAGCTCTGAGGAGCTCAGCAGTGCCAGGCAGCAGCTCCCCCTCCAACAGGGACTTGCTCAAGAAAGGATTAGCAGGATCAGCTGATGATGATCTAAGCGCATAACTATATCAACCTGTGAATTAATTAATGATATCTCACACCTCGGAGTGGCTCTATCTGCAGATCTCTGCACTCCTCAAGCTGAATTAAGCCCTGCTGCACCCCCCGGGAAATAGGTCAGGAGGGATAATCCCCTTGTGCCGGTGGGGACGCGGCGGCACAACGTGGGCATAAACAAGGCTGCCCGTTCTGGGAGCCAACGTGGGAGATTTTCCAGCATCAGCATCCCTGTGGGATGCAATGGGACTCAGTTCTCCATTTCCACCACGGACTGGGAGATGGTGGGATGCTCCAGTTCCCAGTGCTTTGCTCCCATCTCTCATCCTGGTGCTGTGGACACACAAAGCCCCAGTGCCAAGAGCTGGTGATGGTGGTGGGTGCCTGCACTGGGAACTGGTGGCTTGGCTTTGCTGCCAGATCAGCCTCTCTGCTGATCCATGAACCAGGCAGGCCCTGGGAGAGGCAATTGGGCTGGGGCAGGAATTTTGGGCTCCTGTAGTAACAGGGAAGGCAGGTGAAGGGTGTCCCCCCACCTCTGTGTCCATGCCAGCACCCAGAGGGGACCAGCAGGCAGCAAGGGGCATGTGGGCCGGTCCTGGAGTGATGGTTTCATTAATTAGTAATAACTAATTATTACTGGGCTTCCAAAATGCTGTGTAGAATCATAGAATCAGTTGGGTTGGAAAAGCCCTCCGAGATCATCAAGTCCAACCCTTGATCCAACCCCACTGGGATCACCAGCCCAGGGCACTCTGTGCCCTGGGCTGGTGATCCCAGTGGGGTTGGATCAAGACCTGGTGGATTCTCCCTCAGTGCCACATCCACAGAATCATAGAATGGATTGGGTTGGAAAAGCCCCCCGAGATCATCAAGTCCAACCCTTGGTCCAACTCCAGTCCCTTTACCAGATCATGGCACTCAGTGCCACGGCCAAGCTCAGTTTCAAACCCTCCAGGGATGGGGAATCCACCCCCTCTCTGGGCAGCCCATTCCAGCCCTGAGCACTCTCTCTGCAAAGAATTTTTTCCTGATATCCAACTTAAATATAACATCAGAGGAGCTTTTGGGGGGCTGTCTGAGGGACCCACACGGCCCTGTAAGAGCTTGTTTGGTTTGAGTGTCCTGGCCCCTCATCCCACTCACTGGGGCTGGACCATTCAACCAGACTCTTGCAGCATCCTGGGATGCAAATTCCAAGCGTTCCTGAGGGAAAGCAGCTGCCTGGCTTTACCCAGAGACCTGCCAGACATCCCGGGATGAGCGCTTAAGGGATGCTCAGCAGGGAGAAACTCTGCCCAGGTTTTGTTTCCTCTTTCAGCTGCTCCCCGAGTCGGTTTGGGCTGGGTCTGTTCACAGCCGGTGGGAAGCTCCCAGCCTCTCCCACTCCACCGGGAGCACGAGCACCTTCAGATGTGGTTTGCCCCAAAACTCTCCTGGGCAGGACAAGAAAACAAAGCGGATCTGATATGGTGGTCCCAGCCCACCAGCTTTGCTCCTGCCCAGGGTGTGGGATGCCTGGTGCTGCCCTGTTTATCCCAGCTCCTGCAGGATGAGGGCGATGCCTCCTGGGTTCGCATCCCGAGGCGTGCTGGAAGGTGCTGGATGGCTGTGCCAGCCACCTCTGCCTTCACCAGAGGACGGACGGACTCGCCCCGCGGTCCCGCCGGCTTGTCCTCACTTGTTGGCGGCTCTCGCTTCCCATTCCCTGCCCGCAGCCCCGCAGGTCCTCAGCCAACCTCCCATTTCCTCATTGCTAGGAAGTGGCTAATTCCCCCCGGGCCGGTTTCAATGGCTCGCAGATCCCTCGCTCTTTTGGCTTCTCCCCAGTTTCTGCAGTGGTTGAAGCGCAGCCCTGGGGAGCAGCGCTTTCCCAGGCACACAGCCTTTGGATTTCACTGGCTGGGAAGGCATCCATCCCTCACAACGGGTTGGATACCCCCGTGTTGGATTCACCCCCGCTCCAGCTCTGCAGCCTCTGAGCTGTGCTCGCACAAGGCTGAGCCCTTTTCCCTGGGATGCGGCAGATTTGGGGAGTTCTGCCGCCCTTTGCTCGGCTCCGTCAGGGAACGCTCCCACTCCAGAGTGGTGTGTCATGGCACAGCCCTCGGGGCTGAGACGCACGAGTCCATTTCCTCTTCTGTTTCTTGGTTTCACATTAAATAAAGCCCTCGTGATGCCTCTCTGCAAACCCCTCTCTGGGGTCACTCCAGGGCTGCTTCCTGGGGCCACCACGCCGAGGTTCCTGCTGGTCCCAAACACCTTCCTTGGTTTTGCAGCCCAATCCATGCTTGATCCCTGGCTGGAACCCCATCGTTCCTAGCGGTGCTGCTCCCTCAGGACCACTTTCACTCCACCTGCTGTTTAGTTTTCCTGCTAATCACACTGTCTCCTTATCTCCAGGTCACCCTGCACCAGCCACCACCATTATTGTTCCCTGGCTGGATAACAACAGGAAAGACCTCCGGGCTTGGAAAACGAGACGTGTCTTGGACTTAGATGACCCAGAGATTCCCAGTCCCCCTGGTGCATACAGCAATGTGCCCCTTGCTGCCACAACCTGAGGTCACCCACTGCCCTGGGAGCACTGGGAAATGGTGGGATGCTCTTTGGGGTGATGCCAGGACAGGGATGGCAGAGATTTGGGGACCGTGGGGTGCAGGTTGAGCTTCCTCAGGATGCTCCTGTTGATGTTTCCCAGACCTCCAGCCATCTCCCAGTGCTGTCCCCTTCAGGGACTGACCCTGGCCACCCAGAACCCACTTTCCTGTGGTGTGAAGTGCTCCAGGATTAGCAGGATGGCTTTGCAGCTGCTCTCTGCTCCTGAGGGCTTTTGCTCCCCATCCCAAGCTTTTCATGCTGCTGCTGCTCAGGTTGAGGCAGGGCTGGTCCCTCTCTTGCCACAGGGGAAACTGAGACAGGAAAGGGCTTCCCACAGTGCTCCTTTAGTTTCCCCCACCAGCCACCCTGGGTTTTGGCTCGTGGGGATTTGTCCTTTGGGATCAACCCAGAGACACCCCAGGGCAGCAAGTTCTGCCCGTAGGTCCCTCCACCCTCCACAGGAGGAGGAAGATGCTCGTCTCCTTTTCCATGAGGGAGATGCTCGTCTCCTTTTCCATGAGGGAGATGCCTGTCTCCTTTTCCATGCATATTTCAGTGTGAGAGTTTCTGAATATTTCCGGAGGAGGAGGGTGTGGAGTTTTCACAGGCAAATCAGGAAACCCAGGTGAGGCTGTGGAAGGACGCAGGTCATGCCAGGAGGGTGTTGGTCCAGGATCAGGAAGGTGCTGCAGTTTCTCCTGGCTGGAGCTCTCTCAATGCAGAGTTTGGCCTGAAACGAGGATTTCCCACACCCAACAGCAGTGGAGAAAGTTTCTCCTCCTCCAGAAATTATGGATTACCCTGAATCCCATCCCTGCCGGTGCTGAGGATCTCTCACATCCAGGCCAGAGAATAAATTGCTGCAGGTGCAGCCACATCTGGGCAGCTGTTGTTTGCCAGGGGGAACTGACACCCCCGGACTGCCACATCCCACCTCACCACTTGCAAACAAAACACTCACAGCCCTGAGAAACCACGGCGGCTTCATCAGATACCCCTGCGACACCCACCCGTGGTTTGGGTGGCTCGGGGTGTATCTTTTCCCTTCTCCAGCTGCTCGAGAAGAGTTTGTGTTGTCGACCATCCAGGCAGCCGCCCACACACATGGACCCGACTCAGTCGTCCCCGGGGTGGGAGGCAGGTGACCTTTCAGGTCTGTTTATGACTCTGTGACCTTACCAGTCCCAGATCTACATCTACAGCGAATCCAAGGGCCTGGGGAGAAAAAACCTCCACGGTCTGGTAAGTGTGTGCCTCAGGCTTCATGTCTGAGCATCCTTTGTAATCCAGGATGAGGTGACAATAATGGGCATCATCATCATCATCATTACTGGCGATCTGTCTCTCTCTTTGTGAAGCGGAAACACCACCAGTGAAGCCCGAAACCCACGGGCATGCACAGTGCAGAGCTTTGCAGAGCTCCTGACACACTGAACAAGACGGTGAGAAGCAACTCGTGACGATCCTCAGCCTCCAAGGCTCGGCTCCGTCCAAGCTCAGCTCTCACCTCAAGCCTAGCAGTGAGGTTTTGGGAATGAGCATCCCATCTGCCTCACCACGAGGCACAAAACCCAGGCTCATGCTCCTCTCCCTGTAAGTACGTTCGAGATGTCTTTAATTAGGGTGAAAAGCTCTGAGGAATTCCCCTTTTCTCTAAGCCCCGGTGGTCCCTGGAGGGTCGGCACTCGGCAGCCTCTGGCCCGGCCACGGCACAGCCCAGAGCACCTGCAGGGCTCATGGCACATGAATCAGGGCCCCGTCACAAGACTGAGAGCAGTGAGAAGTCACCCATCAGCTGACAGCACCCAGAGGGACACAGTGACAACCCCACGGGGTGCTGGTGTGGGTTTGGCACAGGGATGGGGGCCCTGCTGCTCTCAGCATCCCACAGGGAGGACCAGGCTGGGGGCTCTGGTTTCCTTGCTGAGGAGAAGCTGCCAAAACTTGGGTGGGTGTTACAGGGACTGAACCAGGTGGGACAGCAGTAAATAACGTCAGGGCTTGTCACAAACCCTGCACAGGCTGTGGGGGAGAGCTGAGGTGAGGGGGGACAGGAGCAATAGTGGTGTGGGACACTTGGAGGGGATGGCAGCATTTCATAGAATTCTGGAGTGGTTTGGGTTGGAAGGGACCTTAAAGACCATCTTGTTCCACCCCCTGCCATGGACAGGGACATCTTCCACTATCCCAGGTTGCTCCAGCCTGGCCTTGGACACTTTCAGGGATGGGGCAGCCAGAGCTTCCCTGTGCCAAGGCCTCCCCATCCTCACAGCCAGGAATTCCTTCCCAATATCCCATCTAATCCTGCTCTCTGGCACGCACTTACCCTTTGTCCTGTCCCTCCATTCCTTGTCCCAAATCCCTCTCCAGCTCTTCTGGACCCCCTTTAGGCACTGGATGGGGCTCTCAGGTCTCCCAGCCTGGCTCCAGAGCAGAGGGGCTCCATCCCTTAGAGCACCTCTGTGGCCCCCTCTGGACTTGCTCCAGCAGCTCCATGTCCTTTCTGTCCTGGAGTTCCCAGGGCTGGAGCCAATTCTGCAGGTGGGGTCCCACCTGAGTGGGGCAGAAGGGGAGATCCATGTGTGTGAAATACCATGAAATCAGATGTCAACGGTGACTGCTGAGTTACTGAAACTCCCAGATCAGGATGGGGCTCACACGAGTCAGGTGTGTGGGATGATGAAAATAAGTGAAACTTCTCATCTGCAGCCTCCATCCAGCCCGAGCTGTAATTCAAAACCATCCAGAGCATCCCAGATGAGACTCTCTCTTTCTTTTCCCCTCCCTTTGGATAAAGAATTCTGCTTGGGATGCTCCGACCCATTAAGCTGAGCTGTAACTAAGCCAGTCTAACCCCCATGCGGCGTTTTCATGCCAGTCTAAGGCTGCCTTGGTTTATTTTGGCTTCAGGCCGTTCCCCATCAATTGGCATCAAACCACTATTAGTAACTGAGCCGTCCCTCTCTCATGGGCCGGGTTTAACGGCGGGTCCTCATGACTCAGGAGCTTTAAACCCAGCTTTAAACCCAGCTTAAACCCCGCCGTGAGGGTTTGGGGTGTTATCGCTGCCCCCACAGCCCCAGCCACGCTGCCTGGGCAGGGAACAGCTGCATTCCCAGCGGGAAAAGGATGACACTCGTGTCGGGAAGCGACAGAAGCGATTCCACATTGTCGTGTCACTGTCACGCGTGGGGGGCAAACATCCACCCGGGTCAGTGTGAGCCCAGTGTGGGGCTGGCACTCGTGGGGATGTTGGTTTTTCTGGTGCAGGGTGAGGATCTGGGCTTGCTCCGGAGCAGGAATTCCCTCCGGGACCCTCGTCCGTGGGTGCCTGTAAGGCCGAGCAAACCCACACCCCTGCACTATAAATCTGGAGAAACAGAGTGGTGGTGGTGGTGCCGGACACTATTGATGGTTGAGGAGGAGCGGTTGGGTTTTGGGGGGTCCCTGCTCTGACCTGCGTGGGGCTGCGGGGCCGCGGGAGCGGGACACGCAGCGTGGGGACCCGCAGCATCCTCAGCGCGGCGGAAGCGGGCGCGCTCCCGCCGTGGGAATGCGGGGATGGGAAAGGCTCTGGGAGCACTTCGGGGAGTCAAGGGGGGTCGACGGGATCCCTTTCTCACCCCCGCGGGTCGCGGCGGTGCTACCCGAGGGGGTGCGGGCGGCGCATCCCCCTCCGCGCCCCGCGCCCGCCCCGCACCTCGGCAGCGCCGGGGGCGCCGGAACCCGCGGCCAAAGAAGGGAGCGGAGGCGGGGCCGGATCCAGGCCTTGTATGGCGCTTCCCCTCGGCCGCCCGCCCGTCGCCGCCCCGCTCCCCCCGTTCCCCGTCCCCCCCCGCCCGCCGCCGCCGCCGCCGCCGCGCTCCCCCCGGGCCGCGCCGGGCCACGGGCGGGGCGGGCGATGGGCAGGGTGGGGGGATTGCGGCTGTGGGGGGCGGCTGGAGGGGGGCTGGGGAGGGGGGAGAGTGAAAAGAAGCGAGGGTGAAAGGAGGAGAGTGCCCTGCAAAGGATGGGGGTGATCAGGGTGCCAGGCTCTGCGAGGGTCTGTGCAGGGTTGGGGGCTTTGCACAGGATGGGGGTTCTGCAGGGATAGAGGGGTTCTGTACAGGATGGAGAGGGGGTTCTGCAAGGATAAGGGGGTTCTGCAAAGATAAGGGGGCTTTGCAAGGATGGAGGGGCTCTGTGAAGGATTGGGGGGGTTCTGTGCAAGAAAGGGAGCTCTGCACAGGATGTGGGGCTCTGCAAGGGTATGGGGGTTCTGTGCAGGATGTGGGGTCTACTCGGGATACGGGGGGTCTGCCCAAGGTGGGGGGGCTTCTAAAAAATCGGGGTTTGTCAAGGAATGGGCGCTGCTGCAGTGACTGGGGGGCTGCAGTGACTGGGGGGCTGCAGTGAATGGGGGGCTGCAGTGACTGGGGGGCTGCAGTGAATAGGGGAGTCCTGAAGAGGATGGGGAGAGGCCTTGAAGTGGATGTGGGGGACCCTGAAGTGGATGGTGACCCCTAAGTTGGCAGAGCACACGGGCCACTCCCCCCGCACTCCCAAACAGGCCGAGTCAGGGCTCCACTCCCGGTACACGCTCCCCTCGCCCTGCCCTCCGCAGTGTCCCCCCACCCACAGTGCCCGGGCCTGGCATCGCCTCCCCAGCCACTCGGTGTGTCCGTCCCACCCTCCCCGCAGCCAGTGCCCGGTCCCCTCCTGCCGCAGCCCTCCCGTAGCCCGGATTTCACTCCCATGGCAAAGCCGGCCCTGCAGGAATTGGGTAAGTGGAGCTATTGCAACACAGCATTTTTCCATACATTTGCTATATAACTCGGAGGGTTTTAAAGATAGCATCAGTTGGCACACTTAGCACGAAACCACCTAATTACTGACGCCTTGGAAGTGCCAAACTTTTAAAGGGGGGAGGTGAGGTTAAAATCACAGGCGACCAACAAGTGTTACCTGTTTTTAAAGTATTCCAAGCGCTGTTCTCCACGGGAGCCGGGGCATGGAGAGGGGGCGGCTCAGGGTAGAGCCACCCCCTGTCACCACTGCCACCACAGCGAGGGGATGGAGGCTTCTGCAGCCCCTCCTCTGACCCTCTCCTTCCCACCAAACTCCACTGCCTGGCGCTGTGGTTTTCCACGCACAGCTCCCATCCCGTTTCTCTTCCATTCCTGCTTGCGGGATGGGGTTTGCGGCCGGTTCCACCGCGCTCCTGGCCTCCAGTGGAGGAAAAAAACCCTCCCGGTAAGAGGCTGGCTCTGAGCAGCCCCAGGGGCGGCCGCAGGGTCAGGCACGGCGGGGGCGGGCTGTCCCCGCGCCCCCGCTCCTTCCCGGGGGGAATGATCCGGGCAGGGAAGAGCTGGAGCGGCCGCCACCTGCGCTCCGTGAGGATCCGGCATCTCTCGGTGGGGCGGTGTCAGAGCCGGGTGCGACCCGCGGCCCGGTGCAGTGTGCCCGGTGCCCGATGACCGGTTCGAGATGTAGAGTGCCCTGTGCCCCGTGCCCAGTGCCCAATGCCCGGTGCAGGATGCCTGATGCACGTCCGGGACTCGATGCCTAGTGCAGAGCACCCGCTGCCTTGTGAAGGGTTCCCGGCGCTCCGTACCCCTTGCCCTGTGCAGGATGCCCAATACCCGGTGCTCGGTACCCCTTGCCCTGTGCAGGATGCCCAATGCCCGGTGCTCGGTACCCCTTGCCCGGTGTAAGATGCCCGGCATTTCTTTCCCGGTGCGGGATGCCTGATACCCCGTTCCCGGTACCGCTTTCCCAGTACGGGATGCCCTGTGCCCGGTACCCCTTTCCCAGTGCAGGACACGCAGTATCCCTTCCCGGTGCCCGGTGTGTGATGCCCGATATCCGGCACCCCTTTCTCGGTGCAGGATGCCTTGTGCCCGGTGCCCCCTTGCCCCGGGATGGGGTCCTCGGTGGTGCCCCTTGCCCCGGGGCAGGGTCCCGGTGGTGCCCCTTGCCCCGGTGCCCTCGTCCCCCCGTCCCCGCGCGCGCCGGTCCCGCTTCCTGCTCTCTCTCCCCAAACGTTCCATTGTGCGGAGCTTCCATTGTGACGTCTCGGCCTCGGCTCGGCTTTGTCTGTCCATATATGGGCAGCTACGTCACGGAGCGCTCACATAAAGGCCCCGCGGAGTCCCCGTCGGAGCAGTCGGGCGGCAGCGAAGGAACCGGCGAGCGGAGCGGGGCCGAGCGCGGGGGGGAGCGGGGCCGGGAGCCGGCGAGAGAGAGAGAGAGAGGAGGGGTTAAATCCTCCCCCCCGCCCCGCTTCTACAATCACATCTGCCAGCCAGATCGCCCCCCCCTCCCCCTCGAGGAAACACCACCAAGGGACCCACGGAGGACCGCGCCCCCCCCCGCGCCCCCTCCTCCGCGGCCACCCCCGGCCCCCCCACCCCCGCCGCCGCCTCCTCCTCCCCCCCCCGCGCCGCCCCCGCCCCAACTTTTTTTCTTGCATGATTTCCCTCGCACGGATTTGCCACTCGGATGTTGTTTCCTCGGGAGCTGAGCTCGGAGCCACGTTGAACCAGCCTTTTCCTCCAGTGCTATGACAGGCAAACTACTGGAGAAGCTGCCGGGGACCATGAACACTTTGATGAACCAATTGCCTGACAATCTGTACCCAGAGGAGATCCCCAACTCTTTGAATATCTTCTCCAGCACCAGCGACTCGGTGGCTCACTACAACCAGATGGCTGCAGGTAAAGAAGCGGAGGGGGGGGGGAAGGAAAATGGGGAGAAGGGAGGGGGGAGGCTGGAAGCCGGTGGGGCGAGGAGGAGGATGCTGTGGGTAGGGTGTCATGGAGCCTCGGAGGGAAGGGAAGAGCTGGGGCTGGGGAGCGTCCCCCCCCCCCCGCACCCACCCACCGCTTTCCTCGCCGTGTCTCCGTGCGATCGCTGCAGGGGCTCCGCCGAGCGCTGCCGCCGCCGAGCCGCCGCCGCCGCAGGTACGGGCACGGCGGCCGCGCTCCCGTGGGGGCGGAGGACACGGGTGGAAAAGCTGCGGGGAAAGGCCGGGGGGCAACCCCGTGTCGCGCAGAGGCCGCCCGCCCGCGCTGGGCTCCGCACGGGTGCGGAGGCGCCGCGGACGCGCGTGGCCGTGGCGGCCGCCCCCCCCCCACCCCGCAGCGGCGGTGGCAGCGTGGGCTCTCCCCGGGACGCGGCGACGACTTTCCCGGAGCTCGGGGTTGCGGGGGGGGGGAAGGGATGGAGAGGGACAGGAGAGGGAGGACCTGGGGGGCACAGGTGAGCGGCGAGGGCGGCGGGGGCGGGTGCTCCCCGCGTGTCCCCGCTCCCACGCGGAGCCCCGCCAGGCTAAACCCCCCACCCACATCATCCCCGTCTTTCTGCTCGCCGGGGCTCGGCGCAGGGAAGGCGGCGAGTCGGTAACGGCGTCGGCGGCCGCAGCCCCGGCTCCGCGGAGCGCACAGCGGTGCCGGGGCTGGACGGGGAGGAAGCCTACCTGTAGCCGCAGGTACCTCCTTCCCTCGGCGGGGCGGCGGTGGGGTGTCCCCCCCATCCATCCACCCACCCACCCTCCCACCCACCCAGGCAGCTCCCCGCGGGGGCGGCCCCGCATCGGCGGGACCCCCGGCAGGCAGCGCCGCATACGCGGGGTGGAAGCAGAGAGGGGTTGGGGGGGAACAGGGCGAGGGGGAACCGGCTCATCCCCGCTCCCCGGAGCATCCCTCGGTGCATCCCCGGTGCTCCCCCTCCCGGGCCCACCCGGCTCACCCTGCCCCGCTTCTCTCGCACTTTGCAGATAATGTTATGGACATTGGCTTAGCGAACGAAAAGGCCGGTCAGGAATTGTCCTCCTACTCGGGCACTTTTCAACCCGCCCCGGGCAACAAGACTGTCACCTACCTGGGAAAATTCGCTTTCGACTCGCCCTCCAACTGGTGCCAGGACAACATCATCAGCCTGATGAGCGCCGGCATCCTGGGGGTGCCGCCGTCCTCGGGCGCGCTCACCAGCACGCAGAGCTCGGCGGGCAGCATGGGGCCGCCGCAGGGCGAGGTGGACCAGATGTACCCCGCGCTGCCGTCCTCCTACTCCTGCAGTGACCTCTACTCAGAGCCCGTCTCCTTCCACGACCCCCAGAGCAACCCCGGCCTCACCTACTCCCCCCAGGATTACCAGGCGGCCAAGCCCGCCTTGGACAGCAACCTCTTCCCCATGATCCCAGACTATAACCTCTACCACCACCCCAACGACATGGGCACCATCACGGAGCACAAACCCTTCCAGAGCTTGGACCCCATCCGCGTCAACCCGCCCCCCATCACCCCGCTGGAGACCATCAAGGCCTTCAAGGACAAGCAGATCCACCCAGGTTTTGGGGGGCTGCCACAGCCGCCGCTCACCCTCAAGCCCATCCGACCCCGCAAATACCCCAACCGGCCCAGCAAGACGCCGCTCCACGAGCGGCCCCACGCCTGCCCCGCCGAGGGCTGCGACCGCCGCTTCTCCCGCTCCGACGAGCTCACCCGCCACCTCCGCATCCACACGGGCCACAAGCCCTTCCAGTGCCGCATCTGCATGCGGAGCTTCAGCCGCAGCGACCACCTCACCACCCACATCCGCACCCACACCGGCGAGAAGCCCTTCGCCTGCGAGTTCTGCGGCCGCAAGTTCGCCCGCTCCGACGAGCGCAAGCGGCACGCCAAGATCCACCTCAAGCAGAAGGAGAAGAAGGCCGAGAAGGGCTCGGGAGGGCAGCCCCCCGCCGCGCCCCCCGCCGCCGCCGCCGCCACCACCTCGCCCCCCGTCGCCCTCGCCCCCGCCGTCACCACGTGCGCTTGAGGGATTGTGGGGGGCGGCGCGGTGGCACCCCCTTCTCCTCCCCTTGCCCTCTCGGTGCCGCTCCGGGGGGAGCCCCGCGGTGTTCAGGATACCCCGGGGTTGTGCTGCGACGGGTCAGTTCTGCCCGCGCTCGGATTGAGCGGGTCCAGGCTGCTGGCACCCGGATCCTGCCTGCACTTGGATCGACGGGACCCGCACTGCCCGCACCCGGATTGCCCGGACTTGTGCTGCCCGCACCGGGGTTGCCCGCACCGCCTGGATCCCGGCTGCCTGTTCCCACATCTCCCAGATCCCGGCTGCTTCCACCTGCATTGCCCGGGGCTGGGCTGCCCGCACCGCCTGGATCCCGGCTGCCTGTTCCCACATCTCCCAGATCCCGGCTGCTTCCACCTGCACTGCCCGGGGCCAGGCTGCCCGAACCTGCACCTCCTGGATCCCGGCTGCCCGCACCACCTGGATCCCGGCTGCCTGCTCTCACACTTCCCAGATCCCGGCTGCTTCCAGCTGCACTGCCTGGGGCTGGGCTGCCCGCTTTGCCTGGATCCCGGCTGCCTGTTCCCGCAGCTCCCGGATCCTGGCTGCCCACACCCGCACCGCCCGGGGCCGGGCTGCCTGCACCCTCCTTGCCCTCGCCTAGCTCACCCGGATCCCTGCTGCCCGCACCCTCTTCCTGGATCCCTGCTCCCGCACCTGGATTACCTGCACTGCCCGGATCCCAGCTGGATTGCCCAGTCCTGGCTCTCCCAACTCCAGCTCTCCCGCACCCCAACTGCTGCATCCCGCGCCTCCCGGTCCATCCCGCCCGCACCTTCCCGGCCCAGCTCCGGGCTGCCCGGGCGGCGGATCCCGGGAATCCCGGCTAACCCAGATCCCAGGGCTCGGTCCCGAGCTGCCCACCCCCTTCCAAGGGCTGGGTGCTCCAGGATCGGGCCCCTCCAGTCCCAACCCATCCAGCTCTCCCAGGGCTGGGTACTCCAGGATCTGTGTGGGGATGGACGGATGGAAGGATGGACGGATGGATGGACGGATGGATGGATGGAAGTACGATTGGAAGGATGGACGGACGGATGGACGGATGGGTGGACGGATGGATGGACGGATGGGTGGATGGATGGGTGGACGGATGGATGGATGGATGGATGGGCAGATGGATGGATGGACGGATGGATGGATGGATGGACGGATGGATGGATGGACGGACGGACGGGTGGATGGATGGATGGATGGATGGATGGATGGATGGATGGATGGATGGATGGAAGGAGCCAATCCAGCCCCTCTCCCTGCCAGGCCTGGAGCCCCCGTTGCCCCCACCGTGCCCGTGTCCCCCCCCGTGTCCCCAAGCTCCGGCTCCCCGTGGTGGAGGTAAGAGGGCTCGGCCCCCCCAAGCCGGGTTGGCGGGCGGGGGGCAGCTCTGTGGGACCCCCAACTTCTGGGGTGTTGTCCCAGCAGCAGCTTTCTGGGTTTTGTTTTCTTGTTTTATTTTTCTTTTCCTTTTTATTATTTTTTTTTCAGCAGAAGGGAAATTCTTTACAGAAATGCAGAAAAAAAGCACCCCAGTATTTTGCTGAATACTTTTTATAATGTGAGATATTTTTATTTTATTTTATTTGGTCACTTTAAAACAGCCACCCAACTATGGAGGAGAAAAATCAATTAGTCCTCTATTTTATTATTTTATTATTTTTTTTCTTTCTCCTTCTGGTATGTGCATGTCATTGCATGACTGCTCTGATTTTTTTCTTCTTTTGTTTTAATAAAACTGTGCTCAGACATTTAAGCTAAACTAAGCAAAAATAATAATGACTTAAAAAGAAAAAAAAATCTTTGTTGCCAAAAGGTCGTGCTATCCAGGTTTGATGTCTGCATGTGAAAAAAAAAAAAACACAAAAAACCAATTAAAAACATACAAAAAATAAAGAGAAGAGGAAGAATGCAGTTTAATTTATGTGAACTGAAAGGAACAAAAAAAACAAAAAAAACAAACCACAATCAGGTTTAACCACACAAACCTAAGGGAATGATATTTTTTGAAAGACTTTTGTATAAAGTTGAGTACTTAGAGAAAAAAAAAAAATCATACCAGATGTAATATATTTTGTGGATGTTTTTATTTCTTGGATTTATAGTACCTTATACTAAGGTTAAAAAAAAATATGCTTGATATTGTGAAAAGGTGACAATTTTCACACACATTTCATTTGCTCATTTGTCATGTTGTAATGCAAATATGATAGTTAATGCATACAGCATTTTTAAGGGAAAAAATCAGAAATATTGAACTGATGTATTGTTGTACCATTTGCACTGTGAGCAAATGCTAATGCAGTAAATATATTGTGTTTGCTGACAATCAAAATCTGTAGTAAATATCTTTATTTGCTTAAAAATGATCTAAATTGCTTTGGAAAGAAAAAAAAAACAACAAAGTGATGTGTAAGGGGGTTGTAAAATGTGCAGGAAAGTGGGTGCTGTGTCTCTTTACGGGCGACTTTGAAACCTGTTTGTACAGACTATTTTTTTTTTCCTCCGAGTGTTGTATTTCCTTAAATATTATTTTTTATATGATTTTCTAAAAAAAAAAAGAAAAAAAATAACCCACCTCTTTTCTCAGCCCACCCCCTTCTCCTTCAGTTCTATTCACAGGACAGCAAGACCAGCGGGGTGACCCTGAAGGCGACCGGCTCTTGCGTCCCACCTTTTCCTGGGGGGCACCCACCCCCTCCTTCCCTAAAATCCTGCGTGTCCTTGCCTTGTCCTTCACCTCACATCCCATTTTCCCTGCTCATGCCGCCGCTCTGACCCCGCCACCACCATTTTTCCGGCGGCTTCCGCGGCTGTCGGATCACGGTTGGGCCAAAGAGGATCGCGCCGCTTCAGCCGGTAATGCCCCTTCGCCCGCCGAACCGCCCCCGGGTGCTGTGCCCAGAGGGGAGGGGGGTTTATCCCAGCCTGGATCTCTCAGGATAAAAATAACCCCCTGGATTTCAGCGCTGGCGCTTGTACAGGCACGAGGAATGAGTGGGAGAAGGAGCCTTTGGATGTTTGGGGTGGTGGCGCGTGGTGGTTGAATCCAACCCCATGGAATCCAGCCTGGGGCTCCTGGAGCTGGGATTGTGCTGGAGGATCCCAGACTGAGGGTCTGGGAGTCCCTTTGTCCATGTGGGTCCGGCTCTGCTGGGGTGAAACACGGTTGGAGCAGTTTGAGTATCCCACACTAAGGGTCTGGGGGTCTCTTGATCCATGTGGGTCCAATTCTGCTGGGATGGAGAGCGGCTGGAGCAGTTTGAGTAACCCAGACTAAGAGTCTGGGGGTCCCTTGATCCATGTGGGTCCAACTCTGCTGGGATGGAGCATGGTTGGAGCAGTTTGAGTATCCCAGACTAAGAGTCTGGGGGTCTCTTTATCCGTGTGGGTCCAGCTATGCTGGGGTGAAACATGTTTGGAGCAGTTTGAGTACCCCACACTAAGGGTCTGGGGGTCCCTTGGTCTGTGTGGGTCTGGCTCTGCTCAGGTGGAGTTTGGTTGGAGCAGTTTGAGTACCCCAGACTAAGGGTTTGGGGGTCCCTTGATCCATGTGGGTCCAACTCTGCTGGGATGGAGAGCACAGTTGGAGCAGTCTGACTATCCCACACTAAGGATCTGGGGGTCCCTTGATACGTGTAGGTCCAACTCTGCTGGGATGGAGAGCAGTTGGAGCAGTTTGAGTACCCCAGACTAAGGGTCTGAGGGTTCCTTGGTCCGTGTGGGTCCAGCTCTGCTGGGGTGGAGTTTGGTTGGAGCAGTTTGAGTATCCCAGACTAAGAGTCTGGGGGTCCCTTGATCCGTGTGGGTCCAGCTATGCTGGGGTGAAACATGTTTGGAGCAGTTTGAGTATCCCAGACTAAGGGTTTGGGGGTCTCTTGGTCCGTGTGGGTCCAGCTCTGCTGGGTTGGAGCACGGTTGGAGCAGTTTGAGTACCCCAGACTAAGGGTTTGGGGGTCCCTTGGTCTGTGTGGGTCCAGCTCTGCTGGGGTGGAACATGTTTGGAGCAGTTTGAGTATCCCACACTAAGGGTCTGGGGGTCTCTTGGTCCGTGTGGGTCCAACTCTGCTGGGTTGGAGCACGGTTGGAGCAGTTTGAGTACCCCAGACTAAGGGTTTGGGGGTCCCTTGGTCTGTGTGGGTCCAGCTCTGCTGGGTGGAACATGTTTGGAGCAGTTTGAGTACCCCAGACTAAGGATCTGGGGGTCCCTTGGTCTGTGTGGGTCCAGCTCTGCTGGGTGGAACATGTTTGGAGCAGTTTGAGTAACCCAGACTAAGGGTCTGGGGGTCTCTTGGTCCGTGTGGGTCTGACTCTGCTGGGGTGGAACATGTTTGGAGCAGTTTGAGTCTCCCACAAGAGTCCTCTTTGCCAAGGCCTTGCTGGCGGTGCCGGTGGTCGGTGTTGGTGCTGTGGCTCTTCCCGGTGTTCCCAGACCATGGATGTGTTGGCATCATTGTCAGATTTCCTGCATTTTGCTTTGGATCTGCAGCCAGGCCTGAAGAAGCTGCTGCTCCAGCCGTTCCAGGGCAGGTCTGCCCATCCCAGGGGGTTCCCTGAGTCCCCTGCCCTGGAGAGGCTTTAATTTGGGGAGAATCCGAGGGTTGACAGTGGATTGGGACACACCTGGGATGGCATTTCATGGCACTGGGGACTTGGCTTTGGAGCCGACGGGCGCTGTGTCGGGCATGCTCCGGTGTCTCCAAGAGGATTCCCATGTGGTTGAGTGTCTGCTGACCACGTGAGGTTGGATCAGTGCTGGACTGGGGTGAACTGGGGTTGTCCTTTCCTCTTGGAGGTCCTGCAGCCATCAGGGGCTGTGGGTTGGTTTTGGAGCTGCTGGTCCGCGTGGTGTCCCGTGTGTGGCCCGGATGAGCTGAGCAGGATGGCAGGAACCACAGGGAGAGTCACTGTCCCTCCCAGCATCACCTGAGGGAGCTCTGCTGGTGGTGGTGGTGGTGGTTGTGCCCATTTCCACTGGTGGCTTGTGCTGGATGACGCTGGAGATACCATGGAACGGGCAGGAGATGCCACAGCGAGGAGCCACCTGAGGTTGTGCCAACATTTTGGGCTTCACGAGGAGGAGGAGGAGGGAAGGAGCCCACCAGGTCCTGGGGACACACTGTGCCACCTGGGCCCAGCCATCCTGCTGGGCAGGACCCTCCCAGCACGGAGCAGGAAGGTGAGGAGGAGCACCAGGAGCACCCTTGGGTGGCAAAACGCGGGGAGTGCGTGCGGCACCTTGCACAAAAAATGTTGGTTGCTACGGAAACACGGCACTTTCCATCCCCATTCTGGGCTCTCTGTGTTCTGGGGAGGAGGGAAGGGCTTCCAGTCACGTACCAGCTCCACACAAGTTGCTGTCTCTTCCCTTCCTGATGGTGCCAGGGTCCTGAGGAGGCCACCAGCACCTTGCTCCTCCCTGCTGAGGGTCCTCAGGGTGCTGTTGAACCCAAGAGCTCTCCATGGGATGGGATTTGCTGCTGAGGAGGAACACCAGGAGCCAAGACCTCCATCCCTGGGGTCAGGAGCGAAGAGGACCCGCACCCAGAAGCTCCTGGTTTGCAGCTGGTAGATCTTGGTGCTACAGATGTTGGTGGGATCCTCCCCTGGTAGATCCTGGTGCTACAGATGTTGGTGGGATCCTCCCCTGGTAGATCCTGGTGCTACAGATGTTGGTGGGATCCTCCCCTGGTAGATCTTGGTGCTACAGATGTTGGTGGGATCCTCCCCTGGTGGATTCTGGTGCTACAGATGTTGGTGGGATCCTCCCCTGGTAGATCCTGGTGCTACAGATGTTGGTGGGATTCTCCCCTGGTAGATCCTGGTGCTACAGATGTTGGTGGGATCCTCCCCTGATAGATCCTGGTGCTACAGATGTTGGTGGGATCCTCCCCTGGTAGGTCCTGGTGCTACAGATGTTGGTGGGATCCTCCCCTGGTGGATTCTGGTGCTACAGATGTTGGTGGGATCCTTCCCTGGTAGATCCTGGTGCTACAGATGTTGGTGGGATCCTTCCTTTGTGGATTCTGGTGCTACAGATGTTGGTGGGATCCTCCCCTGGTAGATCTTGGTGCTACAGATGTTGGTGGGATCCTCCCCTAGTAGATCTTGGTGCTACAGATGTTGGTGGGATCCTCCCCTGGTAGATCCTGGTGCTACAGATGTTGGTGGGATCCTCCCCTGGTAGATCCTGGTGCTACAGATGTTGGTGGGATCCTCCCCTGGTAGATCCTGGTGCTACAGATGTTGGTGGGATCCTTCCCTGGTGGATTCTGGTGCTACAGATGTTGGTGGGATCCTCCCCTGATCTTCTCAGCCTGCAGTTCAGCCTCTCCTGCTGCATGGCATCATCCACAGAAGCTCTGGATAGTTCTGGATCACCTGATCCTCATCTCCTACCCTGTGCCAGCACCTTGTGGATCCATCCCTCCTTTTCTCCCCATCCCTGGCCAGAGTGTTTTGGAGGAAGGGGCCAGACTTGCCCCCCACTCCCAGCACATGCCCAGGAGAGGGGGACATGCAGGGAAAAGCCTTCATGGAAGATGCTCCTGGAGCCCTGTGGCCATTGGGATGATAAATCCAGGATCCTCTTGTCCCAGCTCTGCCTTGTCACATCCCCTGCACCCCGAGGTGACAACATGGGGATGGCAGCCAGGAGCAGCAGGAACCACCAGCCAAACCCTCCTGGCACCACCTCCCTCTTCCTCCCCACACCTGGATGGGGATGCAGTGGGATCCTCCCACCTCAGGGTTTGCTCTGATGCCCCATCAACACCCCAGAACTCAGCCCTTTTCCTTGTGCCCCCTCACAGCCTCCCCTCCCACCAATCCCTCTGGCTGCTTCTCCCCATCCCAGCCCAAAATGGGACAACTGGTGGGCACTGACCCCTTCTCCCCATCCCAACCCAAAATGGGACAACTGGTGGGCACTGACCCCTTCTCCCCATCCCAACCCAAAATGGGACAACTGGTGGGCACTGACCCCTTCTCCCCATCCCAACCCAAAATGGGACAACTGGTGGGCACTGACCCCTTCTCCCCATCCCAGCCCCAAATGGGACAACTGGTGGGCACTGACCCCTTCTCCCCATCCCAGCCCAAAATGGGACAACTGGTGGGCACTGACCCCTTCTCCCCATCCCAGCCCAAAATGGGACAACTGGTGGGCACTGACCCCTTCTCCCCATCCCAGCCCAAAATGGGACAACTGGTGGGAACTGACCCCTTCTCCCCATCCCAGCCCAAAATGGGACAACTGGTGGGCACTGACCCCTTCTCCCCATCCCAAAATGGGACAACTGGTGGGCACTGACCCTTTCTCCCCATCCCAGCCCCAAATGGGACAACTGGTGGGCACTGACCCCTTCTCCCCATCCCAGCCCCAAATGGGACAACTGGTGGGCACTGACCCCCCCCAGCCTTGCCCCCCCTGCTCCTTTTGGGCTAATCCTTGTCCTCACTGGTGTCGGTGACACCTTCCCAGTTTAGCATCATCCTCCCTGCCTGTAATTACCGTGCTGTTTACCTCCACCTGCTAATTGATAAAGCCACCCCTGGCGCCCATCCCAGGCCTCCTCCCCGTGTGCTGGCATGTGCTGGCACCAGCCTGGTGGCACCAGCCCCATTCCCAACCCTGGGATGTCCCTCCAGGGGGTTCCAGGGCACCCAGAGCTCGGGGTGGGGGCTTTGCTTTGCCCCTGGGGTCGCAGCTGGCAGTGGGTGCTGGGGACATGCTGGGGGTTTTTGGCCATCCCCTCCTGGGCATCCCCTCCCTGTGCCCTTGCCCACCTCAGGGATGATCCCAGGCAATTCCTTCCCCTTGCCCACCCCAGGACTGATCCCAGACATTCATTCCCTGTTCCACTGCCCACCCCGGGGAGGATCCCTGGCAATCCCTGTGCCCTCTCCCACCCCAGCCATGATCCCAGGAATTCCCTCCCTGTGTCCTCACCCACCCCAGGGATGTTCCTGGGGATCCCTTCCCTGTTCCACTGCCCACCCCAGAGATGCTTCCAGGCAATCCCTTCCCCTTGCCCACCCCAGGGATGCTCCTGGACATCCCTTCCCTGTTCCATTGCCCATCCCAAGGGTGATTCCAGGCAATCCATTCCTCTTATCCACCCCAGGGATGCTCCTGGGCATCCCCTACCTGTTCCATTGCCCACCCCAGGGATGCTCCCAGGCCTTCCCTCCCTGTGCCCTCTCCCACCCCAGCCATGATCCCAGGAATTTCCTCCCTGTGTCCTCTCCCACTCCAGGGATGCTCCTGGGCATCCCTTCCCTGTTCCATTGCCCACCCCAGGGATGCTCCTGGGCATCCCCTCCCTGTTCCATTGCCCATCCCAAGGGTGATTCCAGGCAATCCATTCCTCTTATCCACCCCAGGGATGCTCTTGGGCATCCCCTCCCTGTTCCATTGCCCACCCCAGGGATGCTCCTGGGTATCCCCTACCTGTTCCATTGCCCACCCCAGGGATGCTCCTGGGTATCCCTTCCCTGTTCCATTGCCCACCCCAGGGATGCTCCTGGGTATCCCTTCCCTGTTCCATTGCCCACCCCAGGGATGCTCCTGGGTATCCCTTCCCTGTTCCATTGCCCACCCCAGGGATGCTCCTGGGTATCCCTTCCCTGTTCCATTGCCCACCCCAGGGATGCTCCTGGGTATCCCCTCCCTGTTCCATTGCCCACCCCAGGGATGCTCCTGGGTATCCCCTCCCTGTGCCCTCTCCCACCCCAGGGATGCTCCGCTGTTCCCACTGTTTTCCCCCCACCCTCTCCCACGTTTCGCGCCGAAATCGGGAGGACTTTTCGCCGTTCCCCCCCGCCCGTGACGTCACACCCCCGTGACATCACACCCTCCCCGTGACGTCACACCCGCAATCCGTGACGTCACCGCGGCGCGCGGCGGGTTAAAAGGCTCGCGGCGCTGCCGGAAGGGGCGGGGCTAGAGGCGGCGGCACTTCCGGGATCGGCACGGGGGGAACATGAGCTGGTGAGTGCGGGGGGAATAGCCGGGAATAACCGGGAATAACCGGGAACAGCGGGACAGGGAGCGCCGGGACAGGGCCTGGGAGCACCGGGGACAGCGGGGCCGTGAGCGGGGGACAGCGGGAGCGCCGGGCGCCGCTGGAGGCCGTGGGGAGCCGGGGCTGGGCCCGCAGCGGGGCCCGGGAATGGCCGCGGGGCTGACCCGGGTCGGTCCGGGACAGGCCCTGCCGTGGGACCTGCGCTGGCCCCGCCGCTGGGCCTGGAACTGTCCTGGAGTGGGCCCTGGTGCTGGCCAGGCTTGTCCCGGTGCTGACCGTGGTGGAGCCCCTGGTGCTGGCTGGGCTTGGCCCAGGTGCTGGCCCTGGAGGTGGCCAGGTTTGTCCTGGTGCTGGCCACCTTCTCCTGGAGCTGGTCCCCTTGTCCTGGTGCTGGCCACCTTCTCCTGGAGCTGGTCCCCTTGTCCCAGTGCTGGCCACCTTATCCCAGTGCTGGCCATCTTATCCCAGTGCTGGCCCCCTTGTCCTGGAGCTGGCCCCCTTGTCCTGGTCTTGGCCACCTTATCCCAGTGCTGGCCCCCTTGTCCCGGTGCTGGCCCCCTTGTCCTGGAGCTGGTCCCCTTGTCCCGGTGCTGGCCACCTTATCCCAGTGCTGGCCACCTTATCCCAGTGCTGGCCCCCTTGTCCTGGTCTTGGCCACCTTTTCCTGGTGCTGGCGACCTTGTCCTGGAGCTGGCCAGCCTTCTCCCGGTGTTGGCTACCATGTCCTGGAGCTGGCCACCTTGTCCCGGTGCTGGTCAGCCTCATCCAAGTCCTGGCCACCTTTTCCTGGTGCTGGCCCCATTGTCCTGGAGCTGACCACCTTGTCCTGGTCTTGGCCCCCTTGTCCTGGAGCTGGTCCCCTTGTCCTGGTGCTGGTCAGCCTCATCCAAGTCCTGTTCCCCTTGTCCTGGAGCTGTCCACCTTATCCCAGTGCTGTCCACCTTATCCCAGTGCTGGCCCCCTTGTCCTGGAGCTGGCCCCCTTGTCCTGGTCTTGGCCACCTTTTCCTGGTGCTGGCCACCTTGTCCCGGTGCTGGTCAGCCTCATCCAAGTCCTGGCCCCCTTGTCCTGGAGCTGGTCCCCTTGTCCTGGTCCTGGCCCCCTTGTCTTGGTCTTGGCCACCTTATCCCAGTGCTGGCCACCTTCTCCTGGTCCTGGCCACCTTGTCCTGGAGCTGCTCCCCTTGTCCTGGTACTGACCCCCTTGTCCTGGAGCTGGTCAGCCTCATCCAAGTCCTGGCCCCCTTGTCCTGACGCTGACCAGCCTTATCCAAGTGCTTATTTAAATGAATTATATTAGAAGTTTGTAATATTACTAATTAATCTTGGCTATGGGATTGTCCCAGAGATCCAGAGCTGTTGTGAGAGGTGAAGGATGGGATGGATTAAGGAAAACAAAAGCTGTTTCCTCACCTGGAAAGCTGAGTTTGCCAGGGTTGAAAATGGAAATTTTTTTTGGTTTGGGAGAGGTGGAAGTTGTGGTTTGGAAACCTGATGGAGCAAGATGATGGTGTGAACACAGAGATTGCCTAAAATGGCCAAAAATAGACATTTATCCTCTGGAATCACTTCTGTTGTGCTTTACTCAGCAACAGTGTTGGGTAATGGGGGTCTTGGAGCCTTTTCCAGGGCTGCCCTTGGATCTGGGTGGGAATGGAGACTCTGGAAAGGACCTGCTCTCTCTCCTGGTGCTGAGGTGGGAATGGACACTCTGGAAAGGGACCTGCTCCCCTCTCCTGGTGCTGAGGTGGGAATGGACACTCTGGAAGGGGACCTGCTCCCCTCTCCTGGTGCTGAGGTGGGAATGGAGACTCTGGAAGGGACCTGCTCCCCTCTCCTGGTGCTGAGGTGGGAATGGACACTCTGGAAGGGACCTGCTCCCCTCTCCTGGTGCTGAGGTGGGAATGGACACTCTGGAAAGGGACCTGCTCCCCTCTCCTGGTGCTGAGGTGGGAATGGACACTCTGGAAGGGAGCTGCTCCCCTCTCCTGGTGCTGAGGTGGGAATGGACACTCTGAAAGGGACCTGCTCCCCTCTCCTGGTGCTGAGGTGGGAATGGACACTCTGGAAAGGGACCTGCTCCCCTCTCCTGGTGCTGAGGTGGGAATGGACACTCTGGAAGGGACCTGCTCCCCTCTCCTGTTGCTGAGGTGGGAATGGAGACTCTGGAAGGGAGCTGCTCCCCTCTCCTGTTGCTGAGGTGGGAATGGACACTCTGGAAGGGACCTGCTCCCCTCTCCTGGTGCTGAGGAGCTGCAGAGCCAAAAATCTAAGGGATAAATAACCCCTTTCCGTGCTGGGTGTGGGATAATTTGGGTGCAGAGCATCAAACTCTCCCACTCGGCCCTTCCCGTGTCCGACTGGCCCGGCTGCTCCCGGGGACTGTCCCATATCCCCACAACACACATGCTGTGGCTCTTGCTGGGTGGTGATGGGGTGTTTTTTCCCTTGTTCTGGGGAGGAATCCAAGGTCACTGCTGGGCTAGGGGGGAACTGAGGACTCCGGGAAATCTGAGCCTGCTCTTTCTTCTGCAGCCGCGTCAGCGCCCGGAGCGTCGCAGCTCGGCTGACGCACGAGGGGCTCGGACCCCGCGGGGTCCCAGCGCTGTGGCAGCCACACAATCACCCTCAGTGCAGCCTCAGAGTGGCCACTCTCCCTGGCTGATAATTCCAGGAGCTGCCCAGCCTGGATGAATCGGGGCATTCACGAGAGGCCGGAGTTCAGGGCCCGCCTGGCGGAGCCGGGCTCGGCGTGACGTCCGTACGGGGGTTACGCTCGTGCTGGTGGCACTGACACATGCCAGGGTCGTGCCCCTGCTCCTGAAATGCCACAGGGAAACAGGGGTGCCACTGCTCTGATGTCCCTGTGGAGCGGGGGAGCTTTGTTCCACCCTGGATGGTTTGGGGAGCAGCGTGTTTGCTCAGCTTGCACGTGCGTCTCTCTGACCTCGGGCACTGAGGGACGGCATGAATTAATCCCCCTGTTTTCATGGGTTGGCTGTGCAGCTGAGGAAGAGGATGGAGCTTCATCCCCAGCTCTGGCCTGCATGTAACTCTGCCTCCAGTTTGGCTCCTGCACACTGGTATCCCTAATTTTTTTGCCCTGGAGATCTAAGGGCTGTTGGTAGGTTGGTGCCGTGTTGAGTTGTGTGGGGTCAATCCTGTGTCTTGCCTCGCTCTTTGTGAGCTCCCTGTGCTGCATCAGGACTGGGAATACAGGGAACATTCCCAGCAACGTGGGGAACACTCCCAGGAAAATGGGGAACACTCCCAGCAATGTGGGGAACACTCCCAGGAAAATGGAGAACACTCCCAGCAACACAGCACTGACCCTTGTACCGACACAGGGAAACTGCTCCAGAGGGTCCAGAGTAACCCACTGGTGACGGGCCTGGATCAGATCCCCAAATTCCCAACTCCTGTGCCCAGGCAACGAGGCAGTGCTGTCTTTCTAGGCTAAGCTTTATTTAGAGCAGGAGTAGGCTTGTTTTGGGAAACAGCCTTGCATGGACAGATGAGATGTTTTCTAAATCTCAGCAGAGCTCTGTGGTTTTTGTGCTGTGGATTGAGTTCTCTTCGAGCATCCTCATCCCCCTCTTCCTCTCGTGCATTTTGGAGGAGAGAGAGGAAAACATTCCAGTGATTACCTTGACCATCACTCCTATAAAAATAAAGGGAATAGAGTGTTGTTTTTTACTGTGTCATCCCTCTTACTACCCCGAGTGCCTCATTTTTCATAGAGTGATAGAATGGATTGGGTTGGAAAAGCCCTTCGAGATCATCAAGTCCAACCCTTGATCCAACTCCACTGTGATCACCAGCCCTGGGCATTCTGTGGGCTGGTGATCACAGTAGGGTTGGATCAAGACGTGGTGGATCCTCCCTCAGTGCCACATCCACAGAATCACAGAATGGATTGGGTTGGAAAAGTCCTCCGAGATCACCAAGTCCAACCCTTGATCCAACCCCACTGTGATCACCAGCCCAGGGCACTCTGTGGGCTGGTGATCACAGTGGGGTTGGATCAAGATGTGGTGGATTCTCCCTCAGTGCCACATCCACAGAATCACAGAATGGATTGGGTTGGAAAAGTCCTCCGAGATCACCAAGTCCAACCCTTGATCCAACCCCACTGTGATCACCAGCCCAGGGCACAGAGTGCCCTGGGCTGGTGATCACAGTGGGGTTGGATCAAGATGTGGTGGATTCTCTCTCAGTGCCACATCCACAGAATCCTAGAATGGATTGGGTTGGAAAAGCCCTCTGAGATCATCAAGTCCAACCCTTGGTCCAACTCCAGTCCCTTTACCAGATCATGGCACTCAGTGCCACGGCCAAGCTCAGTTTCAAACCCTCCAGGGATGGGGAATCCACCCCCTCTCTGGGCAGCCCATTCCAATCCCTGAGCACTCTCTCTGCAAACAATTTCTTTCTGCTCTCCAACTTCAATTTCCCCTGGCAGAGCTTGAGCCCATCGTGCCCCCTTGTCCTATTGCTGAGTGCCTGGGAGAGGAGACCAACCCCCAGCTGGCCACAACTTCCCTTCAGGCAGTTCCAGACAGTGCTGAGGTCACCTTTTGACTGTATAAAGAAAAGTTTTTAAGGTTTGTGAAACCACATTATACCAAACATTGTTTCAGCTCATAACCAGACTCCAAATACCCCCTGTTTTGGTTTCCCACTCCCACAGGTGATTTCACAGAGGGGTAAGGGGGTTCTAAGCAGGTGTGGCAGCTCCATCTCCGAGTGCTGCCTCTTTGCATCGTTGCCACAGCTGGGATTTCCTGGGAGCAGGAAATCTGGGAGCAGGAAATCTGGGAAGCAAATGTTGCTGGTGAGGGCGTGTGAAGCTCGTGGTGCTCAGGGCAGGGCTGTGGGACCACATACCTGCAGGCAGGGAGCTCTCCAAGCTGACTGAGGAGCTGGGAAGGCAAGAACAGGAGGAATGGGTGGTTATGCAACGTTTAAACTCCCTGGAGTGTTATCAGACCCCATCCAGAGTGGAAGTGTTTTCTGGAATATTTAAGGATGGAGGTGAGGAGGAGCCGCCTGTCTCTGGGTGGATTTATCCCCACGAGCGAGGGAAGAGGAGGCGGCAGCATAGCCGGGGTGTAGCCTAAAAGTAGGTTTGTTGGTTATTCCCTGTGTTTTCCATGTTTTGGAGCCGTGGCCACGTCGGGCAGGTGCGAGGCAAACACAGCCCCGGGCGCTGTTTTCCTCCCACTGAATCAACATCGATGTTTTCCGGAGCCCGGCGTGGTCAGCCCCAACCCTCCCCCTTCTCTCCGAGGTTTCAGCGATACCGGGATTTGGAGATGAGCACGGGATAAAATTAGACTGGGTGAAGCAAGTGGATACCAAAGTGGTGAGCTCCCAAACACCTCCCTGCACCTGGAGCACCCGTGCAAGGAGCTTTGCACATCCCACAAGTTTATCCTGGTGAAACCGGATCACCTGGGTGGAACAGTTGGGAAGAGCCCAGTGTGGCCCTTGGTTATCCTTAATTCTTAATTTTTCCACCTGTTCTATCCAGGTAGCTGAGCCCCCCATGCTCTGGTTGAGCCACAACTGTGTGTTTCACAACCATGCTTAAAAATGGGTATTTTTGTAGCACAGTCAGGGCCTAAAACAGCCCTGCAGAATTTCTGCTCGCCCACGCGCCTGGCGTGAGTAATTTTCTTTTGATGGGTGAGTAAAATATCATTATTTTTTTTTTCATGCTCCTCTTGGAATGGGTGGGAGAGCCGATTCTGACATTATTTTTGATTTGCTTAGCACTGACACCGTGCAGGATGCAGAGGGATCTGCTCCAGGGAGCTCATCCCTGCGCCGCCAGAACTTCAGCAAAGGTGCCTCATTTCCCTGGCCTGACCTAAAATACAGAAAATCGATGTTTACACCTTCTTTTTTTTTTTTCTTCCTCTTTTTACACCTCTTTTTACCTTCTCCCCCACCTCAGCAGCTCGCCCTGACATCCATTTGTGGCTCGGTGCCTGCCAGTTTCCAGGGATGGCGTTGGGATCCAGGTGGGAATGTGCACCTGTGGGATGGGTGTGTTTATTCCCAAGGGATCACATCCCCCTGTGACCTCCTGTCTTGTCTACACCGAGGAGAACACCCAAACTGGGATTTGGCGCAGAGTCTCCCTCGACAGAAGCTGTTTGTGATCCGTTGGAATCATTTTTTTTCCCTTTTTTTTTTGCCTTGGTGCTGTGTTTGGAGCGGTTGCCATGAGTTCTGCGAGGCGGGGGGAGCGGGGTGGGACGTTCCTGCAGTTGCCATGGACACCACGGAGCACAGCGAGGCATCCGGAATGATGCTGGGGATTCGTGCCTAACCTGAGCCTGCCTCTGAGCCTGGCTCACCTGGGCAGGGCTGGGATCCCCCCTGTGCCAAGGGGCTTCTTCCAGAACAGCCCTCGTGGCACGATGGGCTCAAGCTCTGCCAGGGGAAAGTGAAGTTGGAGAGCAGAAAGAAATTGTTTGCAGAGAGAGTGCTCAGGGATTGGAATGGGCTGCCCAGAGAGGGGGTGGATTCCCCATCCCTGGAGGGTTTGAAACTGAGCTTGGCCGTGGCACTGAGTGCCATGATCTGGTAAAGGGACTGGAGTTGGCCCAAGGGTTGGACTTGATGATCTCAGAGGGCTTTTCCAACCCAATCCATTCTGTGATTCTGTGAACATATTTACGTTTTCTTGGGATTCTTCCTGACTTCAGCTGCTTTAGGCCCAGTGCTGAACCCCAAACCACTGAGTGTTACATCCCAGGGACCTCAGGAGTGGGATGGCACATGGGCCAGGCACCAAAACTCTGGGAAAACTGCCCTTTTTTGGGGATAAACACCCCACTCTGAGCTCAGAGCCAGCCCTGGGGATGTTCCCATTCAGCACATGTGGATCCCAACAGCTGTTTTAGGATTTATCTAATCATAGAATGATAGAATGGATTGGGTTGGAAAAGCCCTCCAAGATCATCAAGTCCAACCCTTGATCCAACCCCACTGGGATCACTCTGGCACTCTGTGCCCTGGGCTGGTGATCCCAGTGGGGTTGGATCAAGACATGTTGGATTCTCTGTCCCTGGAGGTGTTTCAGAGGACACTCAGTGCCACATCCAGTCCCTTCTCCAGCCTCGTTGCTCTTCTCTGGCCCTGCTCCAGCCCCTCAATCTCTTCCCTCAACTGAGGGCCCCAGAACTGAACACAACACTCAAGGTGTGGCCTCCCCAAGGCAGAGTCCAGGGGAAGGGTCACTGCCCTGGGCCTGCTGGCCACGCTAGTTTGGATCCAGGCCAGGATCCCCTTGGCCTTCTTGGCCACCTGGGCACACTGTTGGCTCCTGTTGAGCTTCCTGTCCCTCAGTCCCCCCAGGTCCCTCTGCCTGGCTGCTCTCCAGCCACTCTGTGCCCAGCCTGGAGCGCTGCAGGGCTTGGGGTGGCCAAACACTTTTGGGTGTTCTTATGGAGCCCAAGGAGTGAGACCTGTGGGCCAGACGCTGTTTTTAGGGAGCCCGAGGGGTGAGAATTGTGTCCAGGTTTCCAGGGTTGGTTTTCTCTGAAGCCTTTGCTGTGTTCCCTCCTCTCAGGTGTGCTGTGCAGGCTGTGATCAGACTCAGCAACACTGAACCACTCCTGCTCCAGCAGCTGCTCATGGCACAGCTGCCCTTGAACTTCCTGGCCTTCCAATATCATGGAAAAGTCCTTTCCAAGCACCTCCAGCTCCTGGAGATGCTTTACCTGAGCACAGAGGGCACAGCTGGGGAGGAGAAGCTCAGCTGAGTTCACTCCATAACAGAGTGAGAAAGTGAAGGTTCAGATCCTTCCTCGTGTGCTCCCGACCTTCCTGTTGATGTTTGCAGGAACACTTTGATCTCTCCTGGAACAGCAGCTGTTCCTTCCTGAGTGCAGTTACACCTTGAGCTGAATCCACTCCCAAATGGGGAGCCTGGAAAAGGGAAGGGCCCCAACTGTCACAGTTTTCTGAGGTAGATTCGGGTCAGTTTTGGGGTTTGTGTGGGATTGGGTATAAATGGATGGTTTTGTAGGATCCCTCATCATGCCACGTGCCAAAATCCTTGGGGAAAACCAGCCTTGGTGTGTCGAGGTCACCTTCACAGGGTGGGTGTTGTCCCTGTGCCTGCAGGCAGAGAGAGGGTTCTTTCCGGTGAAGGAATTGAGATTTTTGGTGGAAATTCAAGGAGTGAGAAGCTCTGGCAGAGATCCAGGCTGTGCTGGCACTTGGGCTTTCGATGAGAGAAAGGGAAAAAAAAGCCCTGAAACTTTTCCATGGGAAGTGGGCACTTCCCACAAAACATGGATTTGGTTGGTGGGCTGGTGGTGGCACCAATAACAAGCAGTTGTGGCCACCAGTTTATACCACACTGAGACCTGTGGGAGCCCCCAGTGCCATCTGGGGCAGAAATGCTGAATTCAGAGACTCAGGGTTGCTTTTCTCTAATTAATTAACCTCCAAACTGCCCTGGCCTCAGTTTTTCCTGCCCCTGTTTGTCCACCCATCTTCCCTCCCTCCCTCCCTCCCTCCCTCCCTCCCTCCCTCCCTCCCTCCCTCCCTCCCTCCCTCCCTCCCTCCCTCTCTCCCTCCCTCCCTCCCCAGCTCTTGGTGGAACCTCAGCATCCCCCAGGGCAGCATTTTAGCAGCTGTGGGTGAGAATATTTGGTGTTCATCCCTTGTTTATCTGCAGAGGATCTTCTGGGGCCTGTTGGAGGGTGGCAAAGCCACGTTCAGATGGAAGGAACCAGGGAAAAGGGTCATATCCAGGGGTGATTTATCCCATGGGCACCCTCTGAATTCCATCCAGAGCCAGGGATGATGCCAAGATTTGATGTCCTGCTCATTTCAGCCCAGCAAAATCACCGTCTCCTCCCTAAATTAGCAAGGATTGAGTCTGATTCCTGCTGGCAATTCCTGCCTGCCTCCGTTCCAGGGGACTGGTGGGGAGTGGGAGGGGGAGCTCCGTGTTTTGAGCTCCAGCTCCCCACAGACTTCATTGAGCTGGATCCCCCCTCCCCTGCCTGGGAGGTTTGTTTCCAACTCTCCTGTGCAACCAGAGGAGAATTAACTGCTTTGGTGTGTGTGGCCCTGGGTTTGCACATGGAAAAGCCAAGTAAATATATGATATTGCTGGGGAAACTTCAGAGAAAATCAGCCACAGCTTCTCCCACCTTCCCCTCCCTGGGGTTCCTGAGCATCCCCAGTACAGCTCGTAGGATTCTCTCCACCCACACTTCTTTCCCCTGCTTTAAGCTCTTCCCACCCCCTCCCTGCAGTGCTTCATCCTCCTCCCTGCCGGCTGAACCTTCCCAAACTCCTGGTGACCTCGTGGGGAGGGGGTTGGAGGGCCGGGATGCTCCCCCAGCCCCGCGGATGGGGTGGGAACTCTCCGGCTGTGACTCAGCACTCGCGCTCTTCAGGAACGGGATTTCAAGGGATTTCACACCCCAAACACAACCCCAGCTTTTCTCTCGCTCAGCAGAAACCAGAGATCAAAAAAAAAAATCAAAAATAAAGCACCAATTCTGGTTTTCCTTTGGTGTTTCCAGACCCTTTTAAGGTTCCGGTGAGATCCGTGCCAAGCTGGGAATCCGTGGCAATGTTGGATATGGATTTATCTCCCTCTAATTTATTTGCATTATTCCCATCCTACATTTTCTAACCTAAAGCTGTGTTGCTGTGACAGGTGCATGTTGTCCCCATCCCCTGTTTTGCAGGCTGGGACACAATTGCTGGAGGGACAAAAAATTTGCAGTTTGGAGGCTTGGGGTGAATCCATTAAGTTTAAAAGCTCCAATAAAATCCATACTTATCTTTTTTTTCCTTCCTCACTGTTTTCTTTCCTGGTTATGCATCTCTTTTTACCCCCTCACAGAACAATATTAAAAAGCAGAGATTCACAAACCAGCAAAATCATCTAAACCAGTCAAATAGAACAAAAAAAAAACATTAATTGAGGAACAGACCTGATTTGCACGGGGTTATTTTTTAGAGGTTTTACTAAGACAGATATAATTACAAGTGGCATCATGACACTAAGAGAGATATTTACTGCTGCACAGTGGACTTGCAGAAGCCCAGACTTCTGTTTCTGGGAGAAAGTAGCTGGAATTTTGGGGTTCCTTCCCCTCTGTGGTGCTGCAGAGTTGGGGATGGGATGGAGACTGTGCTGTGATACCCAGACAATGTTGATTCCCAACAACATCCCTCTTATTACCACAATTCCTTTGGTTTAACCCACTTTTCCATAGGACTGTAAACCCCCCAGACAAGGTGGAGTGGCAGGTTCTGCTTTAATCACCTTTTTAATTGCCCTTTCCCGCTAGGAATGAACCTGGTGCAGCTCCACGTTCTGCTGGAGAGTGAACAGCCACTGGGGCAAACTGGTTTGAACTGGGATAACACTCCCCTGGGTAAAAACCCCCAGGGTTTTTTTTCTCCTTCCACCAAGCCAAGTTGATGCCATCACTTCCAAAAACACCCAGTGACGACACCTGGGCAGGAGGTGCCTCATTTGGGTTTATATTTGACCCACAGAGGAAAACACAAAAGGGAAAAAAAAAATCCATGTATTTTTGTTTTCTTCCTGTAAGGCACCACACCCCCAGTTATTGACAGGGAAATTATACACCAGAGGGGTGTTTGTTTGTAAAAGAAGTGTGTGGTTCAGCTGCCACAGGAGCTGGAAGGGGTTAAACCTAAAATTATATCGGTCCAACCAGAGAACCATAAACAGGAAGTTCTTCCAGAAAAATTTAAATTTAAACCTGGTGACTCAGGTTGGCTCCAGAGCTGCTCAGGAAGGGACACAGGGGTTGCAACTTTGGATTATTCCAGGTGGGTAATTACACTGTTGGTTTGAAAACAGCAGGGAAGATGGGAAGAGGGAGCAGGGGTTTGGATAATCCTGGTTTTTTGGTTGCTCCATCACAGAGATTTGCTCCCATTGCTCAGAGTTGGGTTTTACAGCGAGTTACGCTGATCAAAATGGTGTCTGGGGGTCCAGTTGTTGGATGGAGAAATGTTAGAGCAGTGCTGGGGTGGAGGGACTTGGAAGTGGAGCTGGTGGGAAGAGAAGGGAGAAGGAGAAGTGGGAAAAGCCAAACTGGGAGGCAGCAGGACCAGGGGCCAAGCCAGAGTCCCAAAATCCATGTTTTTAAGTCAGGCTTTGGGAAGCAGTGTGAGAATTTGGACTGGTCCAACAGTGGACTTGGGCACCTTTCCAGGGAGCCCCTAGTCTGGATTTGGGATGGGATGGGATGGGATGGGGTGGGGTGGGGTGGGGTGGGATGGGATGGGATGGGGATAGGGTGGGATGGGATGGGATGGGATGGAATGGGGTGGGATGGGGTGGGGTGGGATGGGATGGGATGGGATGGGATGGGGATGGGATGGGGTGGGGTGGGGTGGGGTGGGATGGGATGGGGTGGGGTGGGGTGGGGTGGGGTGGGATGGGGATGGAATGGGGTGGGGTGGGGTGGGGTGGGGTGGGATGGGGATGGAATGGGGTGGGGTGGGGTGGGGTGGGGTGGGATGGGATGGGATGGGATGGGGTGGGGTGGGGTGGGGTGGGGTGGGGTGGGATGGGATGGGGTGGGGTGGGATGGGGTGGGGTGGGGTGGGATGGGATGGGAGTAAAGTGGATGGGATGGGTAATATGGAATTGGGAGAGTAAATAAAATGGGATGGGATGGGATGAGGTGGAATGGGGTGGGATGAGGTGGAATGGGGTGGGATGAGGTGGGGTGGGATGAGGTGGAATGGGGTGGGATGAGGTGGAATGGGGTGGGATGGGGTGGGGTGGGATGGGGTGGGGGTGGGGTGGGATGGGATGAGGTGGAATGGGGTGGGATGAGGTGGAATGGGGTGGGATGGGGTGGGGTGGGATGGGATGGGGTGGGGTGGGATGGGATGAGGTGGAATGGGGTGGGATGAGGTGGAATGGGGTGGGATGAGGTGGAATGGGGTGGGGTGGGGTGGGATGGGATGAGGTGGAATGGGGTGGGATGAGGTGGAATGGGGTGGGATGAGGTGGGGTGGGATGAGGTGGGGTGGGGGGGGTGGGGTGGAGTGGGATGGGATGGGATGAGATGGGATGGAATGGGACAATACTGAGCTCCAGGTGAGGCATCTCTGAGAAACAATACTTTGATTTCATTATGAAATACTTCATGGTGAGCCTGATTTTTTCTGTTTAGTTAAACCACTGCAGCTCAGAAATACCGAGAGATTTTGGCTGAGATGCTTTAACCGAGGAGCACCTCTTTAACTTAATTAAATACACTGAAAACAGCAGTGGAATTCCTGGCTTTTCATTATACTGATAGGTGGAAGAAATCCAATTATTTTCAGGCCGGCAGCGTGGCTGTTCCCAGCTGACCCAGCAGCCCTTACATATGTTGTGTAATTTATTTAGAGTACTCTCCACCTTCGAGAAAAGCATTCAGGTAACCCAGATTTTCCTGGGAATTAAAGATTTTAAGAATGAAGGCTGTGCTGGCAGGTGAGCTGCTCCTCCAGCTGCTGGAGCAGAGGAATCCTTTGAAGCAGCTCACAGCTCCAGACACCCAAGTTGTTACTTCTTTTAATATCCTCTTTCTAAATATTTACAGGGTTTGTTTGGCGGGTTTTATTATTATTTCATCCTCCCCATCAGGTTTGCCTTTAAGCAGCTCTTCAGCTGTTTGTGGAGCATCCTTGCATTTATTTGGGATGGTGGGAAGGTGGGGAAGGGTGAGCTGGAGGTGCTGACCTGAGGGATGACAGTGGAGAATCATAAAATCGTGGAATGTCTCGAGTTGGAAGGACCCACAAGGATCAGAGTCCAGTTCCTGGCCCTGCATGGACACCCAAGAATCCCACCCTGTCCTTCAGAGAGTTATCCAAGCACTCCTTGAGCTTTGGCAGGGGAGCCTGTTCAGTGCCCACCACCCTCTGGGGGAAGAACCTTTTCCTGAGGTCCCACCTAACTCACAGAATTATTTAAGTTGGAAAAGACCTTTAAGATCATCAAGCCCAACCATTAAACTCTGCCCTGGCACAACTCCAGCCATTCCCTGGGTCCTGTCACTGCTCACAGGGAGCAGAGAGCAGAGCTGCCCCTCATTGGGAATGCTGTGAGGTCTCCCTTAGGCTCCTCTCTCCCCTTTTTTCCCTCTCCAGGGGTACACAGTGCCTGGACAGAGCCGTGGGACAATCCCTGCTCTCCCTGAGCCCCTCAGGCTTGTGCAGCCACCACTCTCACATTCCCTCTTTCCCTCTTTTCCAGGATCCCGTTCAAGATCGGGCAGCCCAAGAAACAGATTGTACCCAAGACAGTGAGTAAACCAGTTCCCTCTTTTTAGCTCCAGCCTCGGATCATGTGGCTGATGAGTCAGGCCGGCACTTTGACTCGTCCCATTTTGTGGAGTGTGGGAGGGAGCTGGAGCAGCAGAACCTGTTGCTGTGTGTGACCAGCGCTCGGCTCCTCGTGCGAGGAGCAAGGGGGAGCCCCAGCCAGGGAGAGTATTTTGGTTTGGGATCTGTTGAAATTAGGAATTTTATTTTTTTTTCCTTGGGGGGGTGTTGTGGGGAGGGAAAAGAGCTCTTTTGGGCTGGCACAGTTTTGCTGGGAGGTGGCAGAACCAGTTTCCTTCCTTCCTTCCTTCCTTCCTTCCTTCCTTCCTTCCTTCCTTCCTTCCTTCCTTCCTTCCTTCCTTCCTTCCTTCCTTCCTTCCTTCCTTCCTTCCTTCCTTCCTTCCTTCCTTCCTTCCTTCCTTCCTTCCTTCCTTCCTTCCTTCCTTCCTTCCTTCCTTCCTTCCTTCCTTCCTTCCTTCCTTCCTTCCTTCCTTCCTTCCTTCCTTCCTTCCTTCCTTCCTTCCTTCCTTCCTTCCTTCCTTCCTTCCTTCCTTCCTTCCTTCCTTCCTTCCTTCCTTCCTTCCTTCCTTCCTTCCTTCCTTCCTTCCTTCCTTCCTTCCTCCCTCCCTCCCTCCCTCCCTCCCTCCCTCCCTCCCTCCCTCCCTCCCTCCCTCCCTCCCTCCCTCCCTCCCTCCCTCCCTCCCTCCCTCCCTCCTTCCTTCCTTCCTTCTTCCCTTCCTTCCTCCCTTCCCTTCCTTCCTCTCTCCCTCCCTCCCTCCTTCCCTTCCTTCCTCCCTCCCTCCTTTCCTTCCTTCCTTCCTTCTCTCAGCACTGGCTTGTTTGTTCATCCTTTTGGAGCAGATGGAGGAGGAGGAGTGGTTCAGATCTCTCAATATAACTGTTTCCAAAGAAAGGCTTATAAGCTGAGATGCTTTAGTGCTCGGGCGTGAATTAATTTGTGCTGCGCAGCATTTGCTTTAAAAGCAAATTAAAAAAGCATTTTGTATTCCCGTGGATTTCAGGCTCCTACCCCAAGTGCTGCTGCTTGCAGCTGCCTCTGGTATTTTCCCTCCTTAAGCAGCTCAGCTTTGCATTTGTCCCTTGCCAAAAAAAAATGCTGTGGAACCTCCCAGGAGCTGGCCCTGAAAACTCACCTGCACACCTGGTCTAAACTCAGGGCCCTGACAGCCAGTGCAGGGCAGGCCTTGTCTGTGCAGCAGCAGCAGCACTGGTGGGATAATCCCTTGAACCAGACTGACATCCCTGATCCTTCCTCTCCGGGACACTCGGCGTGGCTAATTCCACAGGATGCGTGGGCACTCCTGGTTGTGGGGCAGTTTCTCCTTGGGACATGACATTTTCCCTGGAGGCAGAGGGCTAATCCCACCACTCCCTTTAAGGCTTGATTGTCATGTTTTATTCCAAAGGATTTGGTGCTTGTCTGCTGCCGTGGAACAGCAATTTGCTGTAACAGCTCCAAACTGTCAGTACAGAATTTAAGCCAGGCAGGCGATGGAGGGAGACAGGGCTGAGAAAATTCCTCAGTGGTTTCTGGTTCCTTCAGCTGCCCATTTCCAGGGACTGGTGGTCCTGCCTGTGGTCCCTCAGGTGAGGCAGCCTCAGGTGTTCACACCCCTCCTAGTTCATACCAGGACCCTTCATTTTAACTTGCTCCATGACATTTTGCCTCCCATCCTCTTTCCAACACCCCTGTCCTTCCAGGCTGGTGCAAGCTCTGCAGCTCTGGGTGTCTTGACCAGCTTTCCTGGATGTCTCCATCCCACCCATTCTGACATCCCAGTTGACTGTATTATTTTTTCTTGCTGATTTCCCTCATCTCCTCCTGCATTCCCTGTTGTGGGAGGTTTGTCTCCCCTAAAATCAGCCATTCCTGAGCTTGAGCTCCCTGCAGATGAACAGTGGCACCTTTGAGATCTTCCCTTCCCCAGAGCTGCTGGAATGAGCTGTTCTGAAGCAGTTGGCAGCCTTTGCTTATATATATGTGTGTGTATTAAATAGAACAGCTCAGAATATCCGGCAGGGAGAGGTTCCTTCAGCAGCAAGAGTGTTTCCAGGCCTTTTCCTTTTCCTTCCTTCCTTCCTCAGCTCCCCCAAGAACAAGATTTTATGTCAATGACTCCCTGGTTGGAAACTGATTTTTGAATGGCTTCCACTTGCTGTGATGATCCTGGTGATGATGATGATGATGATGATGTTGCTCTCCAAGCACCACATACATGGAAAGCAGAAAACAGGAAGCCCAAAGCTTTGGAACTTCACGCCAAGTGTAAAGTGCAGCTCTTCAAAGCAGAACAAATGGCAGGAAACCACTGATATCCCCTGGGATCAGGCATTCCATGTCGTGGTGTGGAAGGGATGGAGTTGCTTTGTAGCTTCAGTGAACTGCAGGCCCCCAAGTTTACCTCCCAGTTGCTGGATGAGATGCTCCATCTGTGCAGGCTTTTGGGAACAGCAGTAACAGCCAAGGTCTGTGATATTCCAGATGTTGGGCTCTGGAGCCCGCTGCAGGAAGTGGGAAGGTGTGGCATCTCCAGGGCTGCATCCCAAGCTGATCAGAAGGGAAGTGGTTGTGGGTAGAGGATCTCCCACTCACAGAGACTGGACCACAAAAGAGGATCGTGGAGGGGGAAGCTTAAAAAAAAAAAAGAAGCATTTGTTAGGCTCTGACTTCTTTGGCTCTCCATGAGGCCTGGAACTGGAGTCAGGAGAGGGGGATGGCTTTGCCAAGAGGCTTTTTTGTTGTCTTGATGAAACAATGCTGGGGCTGGTGTCAGATCAAGGCCGGCATTAGTCCTGAAAAGCAATTTGCCTGAGCTGCCGAGGAATTAGTCATGACTCCCTGTGCCCACTCGCCTCTGATCCTTCGGAGAAGGGCACGGTGTCAGCCACAGTTTAGCTCTTCAGGGAGAAGGAAACCCCTGTGGAAAATATCAGCTGGTGAACCGAGGTGATCTCCCACTCCCCAGACATGCCTCTGCTTTGTTTCCACCTTAACCTGGGCAAATCCAATTCCAGACAGCATAATCTCTCCCCTCCTCTTCCCTGAAAAGAGCAGCTGTCACCGGGCCTGCCGGGAGCTGGGTGGGAGGATCTAATGCAGAGAGGACCTGCTGTCAGCAGAGCAGCACAGGACAAAGCCCCACAGCCCAATTAAACTAATGCCCAGTGATAGGAGTTAAACCTGCTGGAATTACATCTCTCTCTGCACGATGTTTATTGCTGTGATCCGAGATGTTCTTCCCTCCCTCGGGACAGCTCCGGCCGGAGCAGAGGTTGTGGAATCGGAGCTGTCTCATCTCCAGAGCTCTCCTGCAGCTCCAGCTCACTGAAGTTCATCCATGTCACCCCGAGGTTGTTCCTGCTCTTCACCAGGGCTGGGCTTATCCAAGCAGGCAGGGAGCAGGGAAGCAGAGCCTGCCATGCATCCCCACAGGTCCTTGGGATGGGGTGACCCAGAGCACAGCCCCTCATGTTACCTGAGTTTGATCCCTTCTTCCCTCATTCCTGCTCTGGCCTGGGCTGACTCAGACCACTCTCCCTCCTCCTCCTCGCTGGCCAACCTGGGCTGAGTCAGCTTGGCAGGGAGCAGGACCTGGGCTGCCAAACCTCCTTCCTTGACTCATCCCAGCAGCTCTGCCTTCCCCGGGGATCTTGGACACAGGAGCTCCATGAGCAGGAGGATTCCACTGCAGCTGCTGGCCCTTGGTGCCTTTCCATTGGGCTCCACCAGTGAGCTGGAAATCCCAAACCAGCAGAGCAAATGTTGCAGCAATGGTGAGGGGACTGGAGCACAAGTGCTGTGGGGAGAGGCTGAGGGAGCTGGGGGTGTTCAGCCTGGAGAAGAGGAGGCTCAGAGGTGACCTCAGCACTGTCTGGAACTGCCTGAAGGGAAGTTGTGGCCAGCTGGGGGTTGGTCTCTTCTCCCAGGCACTCAGCAATAGGACAAGGGGGCACGATGGGCTCAAGCTCTGCCAGGGGAAATTGAAGTTGGAGAGCAGAAAGAAATTCTTTGCAGAGAGAGTGCTCAGGGATTGGAATGGGCTGCCCAGAGAGGGGGTGGATTCCCCATCCCTGGAGGGTTTGAACCTGAGCTTGGCCGTGGCACTGAGTGCCATGATCTGGTAAAGGGACTGGAGTTGGACCAAGGGTTGGACTTGATGATCTGGGAGGGCTTTTCCAACCCAATCCATTCTATCATTCTATCATTCTAAGTGATGCCAGTTAAACCATTTCACTCATTTTCACTCTCTTCCTTCAGTCTTCAGTGGGACCAAACTGGTCTCTGCTTTTTGATGGTGTGTCCTTTTTCCCTTTGCCACCTTTCTGGAAGGCTTTCCTGCTGGATGGGGTTTTGGAGAGCTTGCTGGGTGAAGTCCATGATACCTCAGATCCACCTGAATTCTGGCTCAGGGCTCTGCAGAGTGAATATTCACCCGCATGACTTACCTTGAATCTCTTGCTTGATGAGATGGCAAAAGCTCAGCAGAAATTCCAGGTTACAGCAGAATTTCTGGCCTCATTATATGGGTTTCTTTTTTTTTTTTTTGAGAGAAGACAAAACACTCTCTCCTCTTTTCCCCAAGACCCACGAAGAGGCTGAAAACCTGTAGAAATCAGCTCATCCTCCTCCTCCAGGAGAAAAAATAAATCTCAGGGGAATAGAAAGGTTCATCACATCCCCTTATTTCCATTTCTTTGTAGTACTGGCTTTGGTCTTGGTTCATTGCCTTGTAGCCGTGGTGGTGATGATGATCCTGCCCTTAAAGCAGGAGGGATGTTATGGCAGGTGGGAGGCCCAGTGTTTGCAAACAAAAAATAGCTGGGCTTAGAAGAATGTTGTTTCATTTCAAAGCTTTCAGGAGCTCATCGTTCTTTATGTAGATTTAAATAAAAACCCCAGAGTCAAGTGATTTTACATTACCCAAGCCCTGTGCCTGGGGAGGAAAAAAGGTTCAATGCAGAAACACGGTTTGATTTTTGAGTTCTCAGAGAGAGGCTGTGGAGAAGTGGGATTATTTTAATATTACGGAAACTTCCCTTCAGGATATTGTAATTTTCTTGCCTGTACTTCTTGTTCTCGTTCCTCTTAACGTGATAATCCTTTGCACAGCCTTTTCCTGGGTACGTGTGACCACTGACAGCTACTGGGAGCAGGAATCGCTGTGTGCTCTGCTGAGTGTTCTCAGCTTGGCCTCCTTGCCTGGGGATCTGCATGGTGGGAGCATGTGAGAGCAGGTTTTCCCTCTCTGGAGCACAGGGAGCCCTGCTCCTGGCTGGTTGGGTGGGATATCTGAGCTCCTGTGGTGCCAGTGGGAGCAGCAATGGCTGGGAGGCTCCGTGAGCTCCCAGACTGTGATGACTGGGAGCCAGTTGCTGCTTGTGGGCGTGAAAAATAAGAGCAATCCATGGGCAGCTGTCTCTGGAGAGATGGGCTGGGGATGTGAGTCAGGCCAGGCAGCTGAAGTGTCGCTGTGTGGGGTTGCCTGGGTCCTGTGAGGAAAGCACAAGGCTCTGGGAGGGGGTTTGGGAGGGTTGGGAAGGTTTGGAGCTCCACATCACCCATGGGGAAGTTTTGCCTTTTTAGAATGAATCACGGAATCCCTGAATGGTTTGGGTTGGAAAAAACCTTGAAGTTCATCCAGTCCCACCCCCTGCCATGGGCAGAGACATCTTCCACTATCCCAGGTTGCTCCAACCTGGCCTTGGACACTCCCAGGGATGGGGCAGCCACAGCTCCTCTGCCCAACCTGTGCCAGGGCCTGCCCACCCTCACAGCCAGGAATTCCTTCCCAATATCCCACCTAACCCTGCCCTGTGGCAGTGGGAAGCCATTCCCTGTGTCCTGTCCCTCCATCCTGAGGGAGCTGGGGGTGTTCAGCGTGGAGAAGAGGAGGCTCAGAGGTGACCTCAGCACTGTCTGGAACTCCCTGAAGGGAAGTTGTGGCCAGCTGGGGGTTGGTCTCTTCTCCCAGGCACTCAGCAATAGGACAAGGGGGCACGATGGGCTCAAGCTCTGCCAGGGGAAATTGAAGTTGGAGAGCAGAAAGAAATTGTTTGCAGAGAGAGTGCTCAGGGATTGGAATGGGCTGCCCAGAGAGGGGGTGGATTCCCCATCCCTGGAGGGTTTGAACCTGAGCTTGGCCGTGGCACTGAGTGCCATGATCTGGTAAAGGGACTGGAGTTGGACCAAGGGTTGGACTTGATGGTCTTGGAGGTCTTTTCCAACCCAATCCATTCTATGATTCTGTGATCCCTTGTCCCAGGTCCCTCTCCAGCTCTTGGAGCCCCTTTACCCACTGGAAGGGGCTCCATATCCATTAAGCAACGATGCTTTTACTAATTGCACAGAAATGAGGGAATCTAGCAGCAAAAAGTGACAGATAACCTGAATATTTTCAGGTAGTAGCATTTCATAACCAAACCCTCAAGTTTTTTGAGGAACTGCTTGCTGAGCAGACACAAAGAAGATCCTGCTGAACATGGAGAACTCTGGAGCTCCACACCAAGGGAACAACACTCCCAGCCTTCAAAGGACATATTTTTGAGTCATGCCCGACCCTCTCTGGTTTGCAACCAAAACAATTCACACCTAAGGCTTATAAATAGAGTGCAATACTCCCAGGTTATTTTAGCAGCCGGAACAGCCATGGAGATGGAGGGTGAGTTTTCCTCTGTGCTGGTTACCTGACCTCCCAGCACCAGCTGCCACGGATTTCTGCAGCTCCCCCAACCCCAGGCACAAAGTCGTGTGAGCTGCCCCCACACTGCTCCGTTCCTGTTCTCCAGAGCCCAATTTTAGCAGCACAAAAGGGAGCTGGAGCTCCGTGGAGGTTTTTGCAGCACCAGCAGCAGCAGGGAGAGCCAGCTCGCATCCCCCGGATGGTGGGAGCGGATGGTGTGGACAGCTGACCACTGGGCTGGGGCTGGGGCTGGGCTGCTCACTGCCTGCCTTCACATCGGGCTGGGTGACCTCCAGGACAGCCCAAAAAAACCCCACGAGGTTTCAAGAAAACTTGGATTTCACCTCCCATCCTAAAATTCCAATCTTTTAATTTGCTCGAAAATCAAGCATCCCTATTAAGCATTTTGCTGTTGCTTCAAGCCTGGGATTGAAATCCCGAGGACAGCGTGAAGGATTGGAACAAACCTTTGGATCCTTCTAGTCCTGGCTGCTTCCAGCACTCCACATTTCCTTAATAGCACAGGAGCTTGACAACACAAGTGAACCCAGCGCTGATCCCATGACAACAACCGCGCATGTATTTACTCTTGGCTGGTCAATTGAAATCCATTTGCTTCTTTGGTTGACGAGGTGTGGAATGAATGTTTCGAGTGTGTTAAAACAGTCAGCATGGAAAGAAAGTTCCCTAAAATATCTCCCATCGCTGCAGGTTTGCTGCCAGATAGCAAGTGGGAGGGAGCAGTCATTGAGGGAGCATGGGGAGAAGGCTGTGCCTGAGCTCTGAGCACAGCTTTCCCCTCCCTTTCTGAGGTGTCACAGTCCACTTGGATCGTTGCTCCAGGCCAAGGATTTCATGGGAGGGAGTTATTGCAGGGATGGGGAGCCTGTGGAGGGGTCGAGTCATACGGACATGGGAGGGCTCAGTAGTGGCTTGAGGGAGTTGGGGGGAGTTTAACCATCTTGGGGATGAGGAAGGAAGAAGCAGCTGGAGGGGGTCAGACCCCCCCTCAGTGTCCTTTGGAGCTGGAGGAGAGGGTCAGACCCCCCTCAGTGTCCTTTGGAGCTGGAGGAGAGGGTCAGAGCTCCCTCAGGGTCCTTTGGAGCTGGAGCAGAGGGTCAGACCCCCCTCAGTGTCCTTTGGAGCTGGAGCAGAGGGTCAGAGCTCCCTCAGGGTCCTTTGGAGCTGGAGCAGAGGGTCAGAGCTCCCTCAGTGTCCTTTGGAGCTGGAGCAGAGGGTCAGAGCTCCCTCAGGGTCCTTTGGAGCTGGAGCAGAGGGTCAGAGCTCCCTCAGTGTCCTTTGGAGCTGGAGCAGAGGGTCAGAGCTCCCTCAGGGTCCTTTGGAGCTGGAGCAGAGGGTCAGAGCTCCCTCAGTGTCCTTGTGAGCTGGAGCAGAGGGTCAGAGCTCCCTCAGTGTCCTTGTGAGCTGGAGCAGAGGGTCAGACCCCCCTCAGTGTCCTTTGGAGCTGGAGCAGAGGGTCAGACCCCCCCTGAGTGTCCTTTGGAGCTGGAGCAGAGGGTCAGAGCCCCCTGGGTGTCCTTTGGAGCTGGAGGAGAAGCAGCTCCTCTCAGTTTTTGGAAGTGGGCTCATCCCCCAAGCCCCACTCAAGCCGTGCTCAGTTGTGACCTCCCTGCTTTTGATCCATTCCCATTTATTCCATCAGCTTCCAATCCCTGTGCTGGGGCACATCTTTGGGGAGAGCTGACACGTTTGGTGGCAGAGTCTTTGCTCCAAGAGAGTCTGGAGTTAAAAAACCCCAAGACTTCCTTTCGTTTTCAAGCAATAACCCACTATAACCCACTTGTGCTTCCCAGGTTCAGGTCAGCATTTCCCAGGCACAGGTTTCCCTGCACAGGTTTGCCATTCCAGGCTCTCCTGCAGCCCCTTGGAGCTGATTTCCATCTCTTCTTTCCACAGGTGGAGAGAGACTTTGAAAGGGAATATGGAAAGCTGCAGCAGTGAGTATCAACCACACTGGTCAAACAGGACCATCCACATGCTCCTCCTCTGTCCTCTTCCTGCATCTTCCCAGGGAATTTTGGCCACTTTGCTCTTCCCAGTGAGCAAATCACTCACTGCCCTGTAATTCCTGGTTCTTTAGAGTTTCTCTGGTGTCTGAGTGTTGAAAGGTCTCCTAAGAAGTATTTGCAGTGGAGTTGAGGTTTGCAGATTATGGCAGCTCTAAAAAAGAGTGTAAAATTCCCAGAGAACTGTGGGCTCCCTGAACAGCCCAACATCTCTGAGGATCAGGAGTGGCTTTGCCACCCTAACTGTGTCACAGGAGTTCACACAGATCATCTGGAAGCATTTGGCTTTGCCATTTGTTCTGAGTGTGAGGACTTTAAGAAAATATGTGAACTGTGAATAAGAGATCACCAACTTGAAAAGGTTAAAAACCATCTGAAAACAACCCAAAAGGGTTGAGCTGCACTGAACTTCATAGAGCCTTGCCTGGATATTTTTAACTCCCACCAGAAGCCAGCATATTCAGCCCATAAATGATTTGTTGCATGTATGATACACTTGGGTTTCTTTCCTTCCAAGATTCCGACTTTGCCTTCTTCTCCCATCTTTCAGATTGGAAGATCAGACCAAAAAACTTCAGAAGGATATGAAGAAAAGCACAGATGCAGACTTGGGTAAGTGACTGTAGGATACATAGACTGTGAACTTGGCCACAAAGAGATGAAGTGACTTGCTCAAGATCACATGAGTAATGTGTGACAAGTCTGGAAAACAAACCCCGAGCTCAGTCAGTCCCACTCAGTTTGCTTCGTTACAAGGCCATCTGCGAGAGGGCTGTGAGCAGCAGCTCAGCCCAGGGAACACAGAGTGTGTTCCAGCCTCACTCCCTGTCTCCTGGGCTCTGTGGCCTTGGACAAATCCCTTTCTTTTCTTTGCCTCGGCTTCTGCAACTGAAAAATAGGTGTCATTATTGCAGTTAGCCAGGCAGGAGCAGCTCCAGCTGAGCCTCCTGTGTCAGCAGGGCATATTCACTTCCTTCAGGGAGGGGCTCTGAGCACTCTCTGAAGCCCCAGAAAGGTGGGATGAGGCTTTGAGGGGTCTGCAGAGCACAGGCTGTCCATGTTTCCTGTAGGAATTGCTGACCTGGCAGCTCTTTTTCAGGGATAACCCTTCTCATTCCCTGAGTGGCTTCTTCCTTTGGCCTCTCCTCATGGCAGTGGGCAATGTAGGAATAAAACAGCTCATCTCTGCCTGTATCCACCACAGCTGCATGTTGGGGGTGACATCTGCCCTTGCAGGTGTCCTGTCCCACCTCACAGCACCTCCCTGCTCCCTCCAGAGTTTCTCCAGTCAGAAACCAGTGTTCCCACACCACCAGTGGAGGGGAACTGGGAGCTGGTTATTGAACAGAGCAGGGCAGGAACCTGCAGCAAAGAGCTGCTTTAAACACAGATGGCTTTTCTCAGCATGTGCTTTGGAGCAGTCCCTGTTTGTGCCTGGCCCCCACAGCTCCAGAGCCAAGGCTGATGCACCAGTACAAACAGGTGTGGGCTGGACTGGGCCAGCGCTCATCCCGTGGGATTGGGGTCACAGCAGGGCAGGGGGGTGGGAAGAAGCCCCTCCAGCTGGCAAACCTGGGGCTTCCCATCATCCACACTCACCTGTGTGTCTGTGTGTGTGCCTGCCTGGATATTGGAGACACAAACACCAATCCGGGCTCTTGCTGTGCTCTCCCACCATTCCCACCACAGGGAGAGGGGTGGGAAAGGCAACACAAAGAGGCACTGCCTGGACTCTTTTCCAGGGTGAAAACTGCCCTTTCCGAGGACTCTGGTCATTGTCAGGGATCCTTGGTAAGTTTTTCCTTGTTAAGGATTCCCCTCCCCTCCCTTGCAGTGGGCGTTGTTTATATGGAGCATTTCAAGTCCCAGAGGAGCTGTGGGAGGACTTTCTTTTTCCGTTCTGCTACATGGCAGAGTCACAAATGAGCCTCGGCCAGATCCAGGAAGATCTGATTTCTCATTTAAAGGCATGAAATCATGAGTGTAGGGGAAGATGTCGAGCACAGTCTGCTGAGGGATGGCTGAGGGAAAAGGAGGCAGATCAGATCAATGCCAGAGGGTTGCTCTCCTCACCTGGCAGTGCCCATTCCCAAGGGGACATCACTGTGCTTGCTCAACCAACATCCAGCCCCCGGATCCGACAGGGATAGCAGTTTATCCACAGTGTTGTGTCCTCCTGTCTGATCCCTCTGAGCTGAGGGGGTTGGTTATTCACTGCCTGCAAACACTTCCTGGCAAACTGGACCTGGTGGCTCGAGTCTCCACCTTCTTCCCAAAAAACTCAGAACAAGACCAATTCTTCTGTCTGCACAAAAATATCCCTGTGAGGCTCTTCCAGCTACAACAGCGTGGCTGGAACAGGGAATGGGATATCAGCAGCACTCCCTGTCCTGTGGCTAAAGATCACTCACCCCCCTCCCCACCCTCCCTCCAAACAAAACAGGACCTTGAGGAGCAGAAGGATGTTGTTTAACTGGAGATAAAAGGTTGAAATGAGGTGCAGGTAACCCACTGGATCCCCCTGGCTCAGGTTTGCTCTCTGGCTGGTCTCCATTGCTTTTATCAGATTTAAACAAGCAAGGCTGTAAAGTCCTCAATTGCCTTAGTTAGAGCTGCATCTCACATGTTTTCTGAGCAAAGAGCAGTGCAGACCCTGTTGAAGCCCACCCTGAGGGGTGGGTGATCCTGTCTCATTCTCTTCTCCCTCTTCCCTCTCCTTTTCCTGCCTTGGGACCCTCAGAGCCCCCCACAGTGCCTTTCCAGCACCCTACAGATGAGGTCAGCAATTCAGGGGAAATTCCTGACCCAAATTCTCCAGGAACATTCCCAAACCCCACCAATTCCCACCCTCCCAGTGTGACCCCACCGCTCGCAGCCTCTCCCCTCCCTCCGGTTCACTTTCAATCCTATCCTATGAAGGGAAACTAATTTTTCTTCCAGCTGAAGGAGTTGTGCCATTCTGTCCCATTCTGGCACAAATCCCTCCTCTGATGTGGTCACACATATGGATTATATCCCATCTGTTTAAAGGTTTAAGTGCCTAAAGCCTTAATGTTTGGATAATAGATGGATACGGTAGCTTTGTTATTCCGTAGTCGGAGCCTCGCTCTGCATTTTGCTCCCCAGCTCTGCAGCTTCTGAGCTCTCTGTATAATTGTGTGTAACCTTTCAATCAGAATGTTTAACCCCTTGATTTATGATCTTAAGCCCCATTATTCAGATGGCTTTAACTTTTAATATCTGAGGGAGTACAGTAGGAGCCTTTCCAAAGCTGCTCCGTGGCACAGCTCAAGCATCTGCCTTTGTGATCTCAAACTGGAATAACTTCCAGCACTGAGGAAAAAGAACATTTTTTTTTTTAGTACCAGTGACTGTTTTTTTGGTCTGTTTTATCCCTGTTTATAGTGATGCTTTCCTTGTTAATAATCTTTCCTTCCATTATGTACCTTAGCTAATTTCTTGTTCTTTTGTAGTGCTTCTCTCAGAGGGGTTGAATTTTCCCTTTGAAGAACAAGTGTTTGGAAAAAGAGGGATGTGTCTGATGGGAAACAAGCTCAGTGAGACAGGAGCTGAAGCCCATCAGAGCATGGCCTGGTGCTTCTGGACTTCTTGGTGGCACTCCCAGGGTCTGAAGGGGCTTTGCTTTCCCCCTGGTTTGTTCTTCACAGGCACAAAGTTTGGGCTTCTTGAGGGGAAAATGCTTGACTTGTGTCCCTTCTGCTGGAGAGGAAAAGAGAAACCTCCTCTTCCAGCCCTGTCAGTCTGGTCCTTTCCCACTAAATCCACTTCAAATATATATTTTTTTTGTAAAACCATTTGAAAGACTTAATGGGCTGTGATTTTTTCTCATTGTGGAAGAGCTGTAGTGAGGCTGAGAGTGACACTTAATAGTCTGTCGAGAAAAGATGTATAAAAACCCCCATCTAGGGCTTTTTTTTTTTTAAGAGAACAGCACTTTTGTTAGTCTGGGATTATTTCTGGCAGCATCACAAGCCATACATTTCAGTGGTTCAGGCTTAACTTATATAAAAACAGTTCTCTGGGTGTTTACATGAATGAATTGGTGGCTTTTCCTTTCTTTTCTCTCAGCCCCCAGTGAGTATCTCCCTGGAAGGTTGTGCCAAACCCCTGCAGGTGCCCCATTTTTGCCCACCTGCCCTGTGTGGTTGTTTGTGCCAGCCCTGGCAGGGGGAGTCATGACCCTCTGTGGTTTCTTTTCCCTGCTCCCACAGCCATGTCCAAGTCTGCTGTGAAAATCTCTTCAGACCTGCTGTCCAACCCCCTGTGTGAGCAGGAGCCCGAATTCCTGGAGATGGTCACGGCCTTCGACACGGCCATGAAGAGGATGGACTCCTTCAACCAGGAGAAGGTAAGCTGGCTTTGGTTGGAGAAGGGGAGAGCAGGATGTGCTGCTGGCATAGAATTCCAGAGTGCTTTGGATTGGAAGGGTCCTTAAAGCCCATCCAGTGCCACCCCCTGCCATGGCAGGGACACCTTCCACTAGTCCAGGATAGTCCAACCTGCCTTTGGACACTTCCAGGGATAGGGCAGCCACAACTGGTCTGGGAATTCCATCCCACCTCATCACCACTCTCACAGGGAGGAATTTCTTCCCACTTAGAGGTGACCACAGCACTGTCTGGAACTCCCTGAAGGGAAGTTGTGGCCAGCTGGGGGTTGGTCTCTTCTCCCAGGCACTCAGCAATAGGACAAGGGGGCACGATGGGCTCAAGCTCTGCCAGGGGAAATTGAAGTTGGAGAGCAGAAAGAAATTCTTTGCAGAGAGAGTGCTCAGGGATTGGAATGGGCTGCCCAGAGAGGGGGTGGATTCCCCATCCCTGGAGGGTTTGCACCTGAGCTTGGCCGTGGCACTGAGTGCCATGATCTGGTAAAGGGGCTGGAGTTGGACCAAGGGTTGGACTGGATGATCTCGGAGGGCATTTCCAACCCAATCCATTCTGTGATTCTGTGGATGTGGCACTGAGGGAGAATCCACCATGGCTTGATCCAACCCCACTGTGATCACCAGCCCAGGGCACAGAGTGCCCTGGGCTGGTGATCACAGTGGGGTTGGATCAAGGGTTGGACTTGATGATCTCGGGGGGCTTTTCCAACCCAATCCATTCTGTGATTCTATCCCATCTAACTCTGTCCCTTGGCAATGGAAAGCCATTCCCCCTTATCCCATCACTCCATGCCTTGCCCAGAGTCCTTGTGTCTCACCCTTCCAGGCAGATCCTCCTTCCCTTTTTATCAACATCTCCAAGACTTTTCCCACAGGAGTTTCTCTCCAATCTCACCCTTCCCACTCTGGTTGCACTTGGGATTTCAGCTCACCCTGAGCACATGGGGGGAATTTGTTCCTTTTTGGTTAAAGGCTGTTCTGTTGTGCCCAGAATCCCAAACCATCCCAGGATGGGCTCTGTACAAACCCATCCTTGTGCAAACTGGCTTTTCCAACCAACCTGACATCCAGTCATCCCTTCTGCTTTCCACAGGTGAATCAGATCCAGAAGACAGTCATAGAACCTTTGAAAAAGTAAGTACCAAAATAGAGTAAGTACCAACATCCTTATTTGTCAGAGTCCTGTGTTTCAGGGATGGGGATCATGGTGGTGCCAGGCTGGGAATCAGCTCTGTCTTCACAGCACAATTAACACTGAAATGTGTTAAAGAAACCAACTACTCTTGTGTTTATGGGTTGGTTTCTACCAACACTTTGTTCCAGAAAAGAAGCAAAAACCACTCAGGGATCTTCCACAGAGACACATCCAGGGTGGGGAGAAACTGGTTGAGCAGAAGTTTCTTTCCTTTGGAAGTTTTCTAAAGAAAAAAGGATAAAGTCAGAGTTCTTGGATGTTTATAATTAATATTCCCATGCAAGGAAGGAAGAAATGTTGCAAAGCCTTTGTAGCCAAAGAGGTGGGAAATGCAGAGAGGAAAACACCCAAATTCCAGTTTTGTCACCCTGGTCTCCTCTGGCATCCACAATTCCCACCTTTCCCAGGGTCACAAGTTGTACCTTGAAACCTTCCAGGATAATTCAATTCTCTCCCACATACCCTCTGAAATCCTGAGATTGGCTGTTTTGTTACAAGAACAGAGCAAAGGGAGCAAAAAATAAAATGAAATTGCTGTAATATGACAGTAAGTGTTGCAAATTGCTGAATAACAATTTCAGTTTAGGTTTGACACACAGAGGGTTGTTGTGGTTTTGGGTCGGGTTTTTTTTTTTTTCTTAAGTTGTTGTTTCTGCCCAAATCTGAAAGTAAAATCTCCTGTATCACTTAACACCTGAGGTTACAGAATGTTCCTGTCTGGGGGGTGTTTGGTGACTCAAGTTTTACCTTTGTCGTCTTTCCACGACCAGAAATTCTTGCTTATTTAAGGGGAAAAAAAATGAAGAAAGAAGGAAAGAAAAAGCTAAAAATCCCAGCCTTTTGCTGTGGAATTGTGTTGCTTATTATCTAGATTGTCCTCATGAAAGATACATTAACTTTTTCTTCCAGCATTCTGTTAAAATTGGAAGAACTTGTGTTTCTGAAATATTCTGGTTTTTTCCTCCAGCTTGTGTTTGTTAATGAAATGAAAAGACAATCCCTGCAAACCTGCCTTGTGTTTGAAATCCTGGGGTGCTTAATTGAGGAGAATAAAGACATTTCCTTGTGTCCATGGCTGTGAAGATGCTCCAAGGTGTGGAGCCCCTCTGGAAAAGGCTGGGAGAGGCTGGGGGTGTTCAGCTGGAGAAGAGGAGGGTCCAGGGAGACCTGAGAGCCCCTTCCAAGGCCTAAAGGGGCTCCAGGAGAGCTGGAGAGGGACTTGGGACAAGGGATGGAGGGACAGGACACAGGGAATGGTTTAGATGGGATATTGGCAAGGGATTCCTGGCTGGGAATGATGGGATTGTCCAGCCTGGAGAAGAGAAGGATTCCAGGAGATCTTGGAGCGTCTTCCAGAGTTTAAAGGGGCTCCAGGAAAGCTGGAGAGGGACTTGGGAAAAGGGATGGAGAAACAGGACACAGGGAATGGCTTCCCACTGCCAGAGGGGAGGGATAGATGGGATATTGGGAAGGAATCCTTCCCTGTGAGGGTGGGGAGGCCTGGAATGGATTTCCCAGAGGATGCTCCATCCCTGGAAGTGTCCAAGGCCAAATTGGATGGTGTTTGGAGCAGCCTGGGAAGGTGGAAGGTGTCCCTAGAACTGGATGATCCTTAAGATCCCTTCCCACCCAACCCATTCCATGATCCCATGACACGGGACCATCAGTTATCTGTCCAGTCCTGTGTTTACTCCAACATCCTGGCTGCTCTCCAGGCTTGGCAATTCTCTCCAACTCCCTACATTTCCACTGGCCTAGAATGTGATATTTTTCCCACCCTTCCTGCCCTTTGGCACCTGCAAACCATCACTGGGTGCTCTTCACCAGCTTGTGTTTCATGCTGGGGGAGCTGCATCTCCACACCAGGCACAAAAACCTGCCCTTCCTTCCCTCCCCCTTCCCTTTGTAGGTGCATCCCCAGCCAGGAACTTTCCTGAGGAGCCCAAGGGTCCATTTTGAGGCTAATGAGATGCAGGAGAGAAGTGCAGAGTTTGCACCTCCCCTTGTCCTGCTGGCAAATAAACCCCAGCGACATTTCTGGGATGAAAGTTGCAGATTAATGAAAGCTGCCTTGAGGAACTCTTCTCATTTCCAGTTAGGTGTTCCTTCCCCTCGCTCAGGCAGCTCTCCCAAGCCTCTCCCAAATTTGCTTTGACCCAGAAAAAAGGCTTTTTTTGCTCCAACAGCTGCACTTTATTACATCTTCACTGGTGGTCTTTCATAGTTTATTAGCCAAAGAAACAGATAAGTTTAATCCAGACAATTATCATTAGTGGTAATATATTGTAATCAGAGGCACATGGGCTGTAAAATCTCCATTCAGTTGTCCAGGGATTGGAGTTTTCAGGCAAATATTGGGGAATTTGTTAAACCACGTTGGAAAAAAGCAGTAGTAGATTTAGAGGGAGGGGTTAGAGGCTTGTATTGTTTAAACCCTTCTCCTTCTGGGTTATTCATAATTTGGCTTTTTGAGCCCCTTGGCTGGGAATTACTCATTTCTTTTCAGGGCAGGAGCAAACTCCAGTGAGAATATTGCATAGTTCAGTGGTGGGTTGGGCAGGGAGCTGGGCAGGGTCAGCAGGGATCGGCTCCTCTTTGGGAGATGCCTGTGCAATTTCACACCAGATCAGCAGATCTGGGGCAAAGGGAATAAAAACCAGCTGGTTTTTCCTTCCCTCTCCCAGCTCTTCCCTCTAGCCTGGGTGAGCAGCCAGGGCAGGGATTGGTGATGTTGTCTTAGTGTTGCATTTAAGGAAGGAAGCAGCTTAAATAGGCCAGGTGGTTTGGAGATCCACAGGATTTAGTGCCTTTCACGTTCAGAGCTGATTTTCAGGGCTGCAGGGTCTCAATTTAACAGCCTTTGTCTGAACCCCCCCTGAGCAAGGGGGTGTTGTGCTCACCTGGCACTGCACCATTCCCTTGGCTCTGAGCATGGACCTGCTCCCGGAACTGGAAGGGTTTGGCCATGGGGATGTTGTGGTCACTCTGGCACGGTGTAATCCCCTTGGAGCTTTGTCCTGCTCCCAAAACTGGAGAGGGTTTGGCCATGGGAGTGTCACAGTCACCCTGGCGTGGTACCATCCCCTTGGCTCTGAGGATGATCCTGCTCCCAGAGTTAGCAGAAGGTTTGGCCATGGAAATATCCTGGTCACCCCAACATGGTACCATCCCCGTGACTCTGAGGATGGTCCTGCTCCCAAAACTGGAGAGGCTTTGGCCATGGGAATGTTGTGCTCACCCTGGCACAGTATGATGCCTTTGACCCCATGGTCCTGCTCCCAAAACTGGAGAGGGTTTGGCCATGGGAGTGTCACAGTCACCCTGGCGTGGTACCATCCCCTTGGCTCTGAGGATGGTCCTGCTGCCAGAGTTAGCAGAAGGTTTGGACATGGAAATGTCCTGACCACCCTGGCGTGGTACCATCCCCATGACTCTGAGGATGGTCCTGCTCCCAGGATTGGAGAGTCTTTGGCCATGGGAATGTCATGGTAACCCTGGCACAGTATAATGCCTTTGACTCCATGGTCCTGCTCCCAAAACTGGAGAGGGTTTGGCCATGGGAGTGTCACAGTCACCCTGGCGTGGTACCATCCCCTTGGCTCTGAGGATGGTCCTGCTGCCAGAGTTAGCAGAAGCTTTGGCCATGGGGTCGTCCTGGCCACTCCAACATGGTACCATCCTCATGACTCTGAGGATGATCCTGCTCCCAGAACTGGGGGGTGTTTGGCCATGGAAATATCCTGGCCACCCTGGCATGGTGCCATCCCCATGACTCTGAGGATGATCCTGCTCCCAGAACTGGCAGAGGGTTTGGCCATGGCGTTGTCCTGGTCACCCTGGCAGGGGTGACACAGAGGGTGCTGCCAGTGGGGTGCCACCACTCAGGACTGGGTGTCAGCCCAGTTGGGACACCCCAGGGTCCCACTCCATCCTCTGCCATCACCACACCATTCCCATCACCCCCTAAAGGGCCTTTCCTGGTGGCACCCACAGCCAGTCTCGGGCCAGGAGCAGCTCCAGGGGTGCCACACCGGAAGCAGGAAAAGCCGCTTTCCTGTCCTTACCAAGCCCCTAATGAGGATTTGGAGGCCAAGCAGCCACATGGCTCCTGCACTGCCTAATCCCCCCTGTGCCACTGCACCCCTCGCCCTGCACTGTGCCCTCCCCTCGGAAGGGCTGGGTTTCATTTCCCCCTTCCTGGTGGGTGGGCAGCGTGTGGGCACGGGCTGAGGAATGGCAGGAATCCCCTGAGCCGTCCTGGTGCCTCTCCCAGATTCCCCTCCCCTCAGCTGATGCTCCCCAGCTCTGTTATTCCTCTTTTTTCTCCCAGCCCCTTTCCTTTTGCTCTCATTATCATCCCTAAAATAATGCCATAGGGAAGAGCCACCTGTGTGCCAGCTCAGTCCAGCCCAGTCCAGCCAGTGGGAGTGTTTGAGAAGCTTGAAAAGGGGGAGAAATAAAAGTTTTACCATTATTTTTCCCTGTGCCAAAGCCCTAACACCTCATTCCCATTGCTGGCATTAGAAATGGACTGGAAAAAGCCACAGGATGAGGATTTGGGATGGAGAGGACAAGGAGAAGAGCTGCAGGTGGAGAGGTGATGGGATGTTCCCACTCCTCCAGCATCCCCACCATCCCCATCCTGGCCTTCCCAGCAAAGAGATGGCGAGAAGTTTTCAATTTCCAAGCCCCAGACTTGTCAGCTGGGCTGACAAACAGACAGCTCCAGCAGTGCTGGGAATCCTGGGGGCACTTTCATCTCCCCTGGCAGTGCCTCTCCAGCCCCATCCTTTAATTACGGGAAGCTGAAGGGAGGCTGGCGTGGAGACGAGGTGGCAACATGATTTATAATTCAGAGGATGGGGTGATTTAGATGTTTTCCCAAGGATAACCTGTCATCCTAAGAGGAGTTCACCAGCAGGTTCCCCCTCTCTCCCCCTGCAGCAGCAGGGAGATGGTAATTTGTATTTTCCTTTCGTTATCCCTGTGGATCTCCCCTCACCTGCTCCTCTTAAGCTGCCTGGGCTGTAATCCCCTCTCAGCTGCCTTCCCTAAAAAGTGACAGGGAACAACAGCAGATTATTCCACAAGCTGATTTTGTGGTAGGGGCTCTAATACCCCGTGCTGCTGTTTTACCTTCACTTCCCCACCATTCTCACCAAAATTTATTAAAATCGGCCTTGATGTTCTTTGTTTTATGTAAAAAAAAATTAGAACTTGGATAGTAAAGGACAGTGGTGAGGATTTGGGATTGGTTATGGCTGTCAGAGCCCCTCATTCCTGTGGAAGCAGGGGCTGGGAGAGCACAGGAAGGAAGCTGATTCTGGGATTATTGATAAGATTAAATATAAGGAAATGTTTTTTCTTGAAAAGGATTGTTGGAACGGACTGGCCAGGGCAGTGGTGAAGTCTCCATGTCTGGAAGTGTTCAAAAAACATGTGGATGTGGCACTTGGGGACACGGTTTAGTGGTGAACCTGGTGGTGGTGCTGGGTCATAGAATCACAGAATGGATTGGGTTGGAAAAGCCCTCCGAGATCATCAAGTCCAACCCTTGATCCAACCCTACTGTGATCACCAGCCCAGGGCACTCTGTGGGCATTGGAATGGGCTGCCCAGAGAGGGGGTGGATTCCCCATCCCTGGAGGGTTTGAAGCTGAGCTTGGCCGTGGCACTGAGTGCCATGATCTGGTAAAGGGACTGGAGTTGGACCAAGGGTTGGATTTGATGATCTCAGAGGTCTCTTCCAACCCAAGTGAGAAGAAAAGAGCAACGAGGCTGGAGAAGGGACTGGAGCACAAGTGCTGTGGGGAGAGGCTGAGGGAGCTGGGGGTGTTCAGCCTGGAGAAGAGGAGGCTCAGAGGTGACCTCAGCACTGTCTGGAACTGCCTGAAGGGAAGTCCTGGCCAGCTGGGGGTTGGTCTCTTCTCCCAGGCACTCAGCAATAGGACAAGGGGGCATGATGGGCTCAAGCTCTCCCAGGGGAAATTGAGGTTGGAGAGCAGAAAGAAATTCTTTGCAGAGAGAGTGCTCAGGGATTGGAATGGGCTGCCCAGAGAGGGGGTGGATTCCCCATCCCTGGAGGGTTTGAAACTGAGCTTGGCCGTGGCACTGAGTGCCATGATCTGGTAAAGGGACTGGAGTTGGACCAAGGGTTGGACTTGATGATCTGGGAGGGCTTTTCCAACCCAATCCATTCTGTGATTCTGTGGATGTTGCACTGAGGGAGAATCCACCACATCTTGATCCAACCCCACTGTGATCACCAGCCCAGGGCACTCTGTGCCCTGGGCTGGTGATCACAGTGGGGTTGGATCAAGGGTTGGACTTGATGATCTGGGAGGGCTTTTCCAACCCAATCCATTCTATGATTCTGTGATTTGTGCCAGGCTCTGCACCAGCAGCTTTGTAAATAACATGCATGGGATGGTTGGGAAGACTCTGGGCCGACATGTGAAGTTGTGAAGTCGTCGGAATAACTTGGCACTGGCACGAGCCTCTATCTCCCTGTTGCCCTGCACGGGTGGTCACCACCCCTGGCACTGCACTTGGGATCATGTTTCTGTCCACACAGGGAGAAAAAAACCTGGGCAGGGCTTCAGCATGGGCAGCAAACCCTTTCTTTGTGAAACCAGGGGGATTTCAGAGCTGCTGGTTCACAGGGAGTTCAGGTTGGAGGGATTCCTTTGGGATCCAGAGGCAGCTTTGCCTCAATCCACAGGAGCTGAACAAGGAGCATCCTCCCCTCTGCTTGAGCTGAGCTAATCCTGCGTGAAAATTAAACCAGGTGGCATGGCTGGCACAGGGAGAGCTTGGTGGGCATGGGAAAAGCTCAGCTGGCACAGGGAGAGCTTGGTGGGCATGGGAAAAGCTCGAGTGGCACAGGGAGAGCTTGGTGGGCATGGGAAAAGCTCAGCTGGCACAGAGAGAGCTTGGTGGGCATGGGAAAAGCTCGGGTGGCACGGGAAGGGCTTGGCTGACATGTTGGAGGCACAACTGACCCAATCCTTCCTGCTGGTGCTGGAGGTGAAGGACCACCACAGTGGCACAAGCTCAGGAAGTGATAGGACAAAGGGGAAGGGGTTTAAACTAGAAAAGGGGGGATTTAAATTAGATATTAGGAGGAAATCCTTCCCTGTGAGAGTGGGCAGGCCCTGACACAGGTTAGGCAGAGAAGCTGTGGCTGCCCCATCCCTGGAAGTGTCCAAGACCAGGTTGGACAAGGCTTGGAGCAACCTGAGCTAGTGGAAGGTGTTCCTGCCTATGGTTGAGTCTGGAAAGAGATGATTTAAGTTCCTTTCCAACCCAGCCCATGCCAGGATTCAATGATTTCCAGGAACTCAGGACTCTCAGAGCCGGGCAGGGCTGTGGATCCAGGGAGTTGAGCCCCCCCTTCTCTCTGAAATTCAGCATATAATCTATGCATTAAAAGTCCTTGGGAGGCAGTGGTTGCTGTGCCTACACAGTAACAGCCTCTTCACATCCAGCCCTGTAGATATTTTTTAAAGCACTGCCAGAGTACAGTGTCCCTCCATCACGGGCTGCAATATTGATACTGGGAATAAAAAGAGGGGGGGAAAAATCAAAATCGAGCCTTTTTTTCCTTTCTAAAACCCAGATTTAACTTCAAAGTGAATGGAAACTGCGTTGCTGATTGTCTTCTGTGTCCTCACTCGCCGCTTGCCTGAGCCAAAGGGTTTGCCCTTCCCTGCAGAGCGGGTTTGGGGGTGGATGTGTGTGGATTCTCTGGGGTCTTGTGGCTCTGGTAATGCAGGAGCACCATGGAAGTGCCAGGGAAAGGCTGGGCCATCAGGGAGACACCCCTAAAAGGTGGTTTGAGGTGCCAGCACAAGGCTGAGTGGGTTTGAGGCATCTCAGTGGGTGTTTTCCAGGGACTGATGGATGTGCAGGGAGTGATGGCCACATCCAGGACATGCTCAGTGCTTGGTGCACAGGTGGGAGGGGAGGATTTCCCAGCCTCAGACCATCTCCCCTGACATTCCCATGTCCAAATTCTTGCTTTGGAGGAGCAGCTTGTGGTGGAGGAGCAGCTCAGCTCTCCCTCCTGGTCCTTATTCTGCCCTGCTTTAGGTCTGAGGTTGTGTGTTGTTGCCAAACCTCCACCATCAAGGAAGGAACATAAAATAAAGCCAAGAGAGCCTCTGGCCTGGTGGGATCCATCCTGTCCATCATGGATAACTGGGAGAAATTCCTGCAGAAGCTGCAACCTCCAGTGCTCACATCAAGTCTGTGCTGTTGGCAAAAAACACCCATTTTGAGGAGACCTGGTTTAAAACCAGCCCTGGAAGTGTTCCAGGCCAGGCTGGACAGGGTTTGGAGCCTCCTGGTCTTGTGGAACATGTCCCTGCCCATGGGATTGGAACTAGATGGTCCCTGAGGTCCCTTGCAACCCAAACCATTCCATGATTCTATGAAACCAAACCATTATTCCATGAGACCTCTCAACATTCCCTTCCCTTCCCATCCTCCGTGCCCTCCTTCCCTCCCATCCCTACTCCCCTAACCCCTTTCCCAGCGTGTTTTTGGACTTTAATAAAGAGGTTGGGGATATTTTAGCAGCCCAGGAGCTGGTGAGGCCATGCCTGGAGCTTGGTGCATCCAGGACATGCCACCCATTTAAATATAATGGGACCGTGTGGGCCGGTGCCCATAAAAAGCAACGTCAGGGCAGAGCATCTGATCCACCCTGGGCAGCTGGAAAAGCTCCTTGATGACTTTTCCAGGTTGTTCCTCGTGCCACAGCCCTGCAATAGTGTCGGTCAGAGGGAGAATATCACGGGATAAATTTATATTTGTGTATATTTGCCAAGCATGAGAGGCCTGGGGGATGTGCAGGGACCGCTTGGGATTGGAGGATCAAATCCCTGCTCAGCATCTCAGGGAGGGATGCTCCACAAAAATACAGATTTTCCCACTTCTCCCTCGCTCCTGGCATTTGCCCCTTTGCAAACTGAGGCTCAGGGATAGAAGTTTTCCCACCAGTCCAGCACATCAGCCCCCTCTGGAGCGAGCAGGGCAGCGGAAAATGGGATTTTAAGAGAGGATGGAGTGGCTGGGAACACCCGTGGTTTGAGTTGAACCCTGGATTTAGGTCACATCTAAAGCAAATTACACTCATTAAGTGATGTTTGTGCCTTTTCTTTCTGCTAATGTGCCCCCCAGTCACTTTATATATTGTTTTTTTATCCATTTAAAGAGGTGGAAAAGCTGTTTGTTCCCTCTTGGAAGTAAAATCCACCCCCAAGCTGTTCAGATATATTTTTCACCACCAATTCCTGGCTTTGACCCTGCCAAGATCACCCTAAAAAATGATGAATTTTAAATCAATATCTCCAGAGGGAGCATCACCCATTTGATACAAACCTCACAGCCCAGCCCTGGTATTCCAGTATAATTTGATTTACTGGAATTTGGGAGAAAAGAGCAAAGCTCCAGTTCTTGCTTTTCCCTTTTCTGTCACATTCAAAAATATTCTCTCTCTTCTCCACCATCAGATGTTGGTGGTTCCTCAATTTGTAACACATTTTAATAAAATGAATCTTCCCGTGGCCTGAATAATTGTTGGATGCTGTTAATCCTTGGGGAGGGGTCAGAGCTGCTCTTGAGCTGGGTTTGCAACCCCCAAAATTGCCAAAAATAGCAGAGAATTTGCCCCCCCCAAAAAAGTAAAAAAAAATAAAAAAATTTTATTAAAGCCAAAAAAGCAAATTAACAAAAAAAAAAAAATTAACCAAAAAAAATGAAGAAAAATGAAAAAAAAAAAAAGGAAAAATTGCTGCATTTAATATTTATTTCACAGTTTATATTTATTTTTTCTGGACTTTTAATTCAACTTCTCTGCCTGCTCATTCCACTTCCAAAGAGGGAACTGGGGAAACACCACATTAATTCAGTATATTCTGAGATCATCACACACTCCTGGAATGGTTTGGGTTGGAAAATCCCATCTCATTCCACCCCCTGCAATAGAACTTAGACCAGGGATTGCCTTGAGTGCTCCATCCATCCCAAATATCCCATCCCAGCCTTTTTCCATCCTTTTTCCAGGTTCAGCAGCGTCTTCCCCAGCCTGAACATGGCAGTGAAGAGGAGGGAACAGACACTCCAGGACTACAAACGCCTGCAATCCAAGGTGGAAAAATACGAGGAGAAGGAGAGGACTGGACCTGTCCTGGCCAAGCTGCACCAGGTACCAAGATCCTCACAGAGCATTCCCAGGAAAACTTGGGAAGAGCTTTTCTCTTGGCATCCCACATCCACCAGATACAACATTTTGGAGGGATGTCTTTTATCCATGGAAAAATCCCACTTTGACACTACAGATTTTAAAGCTCTCAGTGAAGGGAAAGAGCCACTTTTCCAGGGTGAAAAGGAACATTTTCCAACAAAAAATGGAATCCAAGCCCTGGGAACTGAGGTTGATGCACAGGGGGGGTTCCCCCCGACCTCCATGTCTGGGAGAGCAGCTGGATGAGAAAAGGGACAAGATCAGAGCCACTTCCAGGGTGAAAAGGGACAAGATCAGAGCCACTTTTCCAGGGTGAAAAGGGACAAGATCAGAGCCACTTCCAGGGTGAAAAGGGGCAAGATCAGAGCCACTTTTCCAGGGTGAAAAGGAACAAGATCAGAGCCACTTCCAGGGTGAAAAGGGACAAGATCAGAGCCACTTTTCCAGGGTGAAAAGGACAAGATCAGAGCCACTTTTCCAGGGTGAAAAGGACAAGATCAGAGCCACTTCCAGGGTGAAAAGGGACAAGATCAGGGCCACTTTTCCAGGGTGAAAATGAACATTTTCCAACAAAAAGTGGAATCCAAGCCCTGGGAACTGAGGTTGATGGACAGGGGGGTTCCCCCCAACCTCCATGTCTGGGAGAGCAGCTGGATGAGAAAAGGCACAAGATCAGAGCCACTTCCAGGGTGAAAAGGGACAAGATCAGAGCCACTTTTCCAGGGTGAAAAGGACAAGATCAGAGCCACTTTTCCAGGGTGAAAAGGAACATTTTCCAACAAAAAGTGGAATCCAAGCTCTGGGAACTGAGGTTGATGCACAGGGGGGGTTCCCCCCAACCTCCATGTCTGGGAGAGCAGCTGGATGAGAAAAGGGACAAGATCAGAGCCACTTTTCCAGGGTGAAAAGGGACAAGATCAGAGCCACTTTTCCAGGGTGAAAATGAACATTTTCCAACAAAAAGTGGAATCCAAGCCCTGGGAACTGAGGTTGATGCACAGGGGGGTTCCCCCCAACCTCCATGTCTGGGAGAGCAGCTGGATGAGAAAAGGGACAAGATCAGAGCCACTTTTCCAGGGTGAAAAGGAACAAGATCAGAGCCACTTCCAGGGTGAAAAGGGACAAGATCAGGGCCACTTTTCCAGCGTGAAAAGGACAAGATCAGAGCCACTTTTCCAGGGTGAAAAGGACAAGATCAGAGCCACTTTTCCAGGGTGAAAAGGACAAGATCAGAGCCACTTTTCCAGGGTGAAAAGGGACAAGATCAGGGCCACTTTTCCAGGGTGAAAAGGAACATTTTCCAACAAAAAATGGAATCCAAGCCCTGGGAACTGAGGTTGATGCACAGGGGGGGTTCCCCCCAACCTCCATGTCTGGGAGAGCAGCTGGATGAGAAAAGGGACAAGATCAGAGCCACTTTTCCAGGGTGAAAAGGGACAAGATCAGAGCCACTTTTCCAGGGTGAAAAGGGACAAGATCAGAGCCACTTCCAGGGTGAAAAGGGACAAGATCAGAGCCACTTTTCCAGGGTGAAAAGGACAAGATCAGACCCACTTTTCCAGGGTGAAAAGGAACATTTTCCAACAAAAAATGGAATCCAAGCCCTGGGAACTGAGGTTGATGCACAGGAGGTTCCCCCCAACCTCCATGTCTGGGAGAGCAGCTGGATGAGAAAAGGCACAAGATCAGAGCCACTTTTCCAGGGTGAAAAGGGGCAAGATCAGAGCCACTTTTCCAGGGTGAAAAGGAACATTTTCCAACAAAAAATGGAATCCAAGCTCTGGGAACTGAGGTTGATGCACAGGGGGCTTCCCCCCGACCTCCATGTCTGGGAGAGCAGCTGGATGAGAAAAGGGACAAGATCAGAGCATTCCCCAGCTTTATGTTTGCCACCTGTTCCAAAAAATTCGTCTTGGAAAATTGCAGTAATTGGTTAACAGGAAGTCGTGCCAGGTTTTTTCTCTCTCCCAAATTTTAGTGGAAATCATGATGAGGTTTCTTTTTTTCTTCAATTAAATCTTCCCAAATCTGTGGCTCCGACTGCACGTGGCCTGATCCTCGAAGGAACAATTGATTCCCAGCCTCAAAGAAAATGTGTTTTTCTGATGAGTTTCCCCCCAAAAAATGAAGTTTTGTGTTTAAGAACAGCCTGAACAAAAGACACCTCTGATTTAACAGTAAGCAGCTTATTTTGCTCAGCCTCAGAGACTAAAGCTGGGGCTGGAAAAGTGGGAATGCTTTTGTCCTGGTGATTAAGCAGGTTTTAGTTATTTAATGTATTTTTTTTCCCCTTAATGAACTTCTGATCTAATTCTCCCCCACCAAAAACTTAACTAAGCACTGCATGAGCTTCAACACCTGTGGGAGGGAGCCTCAAGCAATCCCAAATGGGGTATCCAAGAGGTCCAGATTTGATGGGAAATGGCCTCGTCTCATCCAGGTATTTAATTACAGAGCTGCAAATTTAATCAGTTATTTACTCCCAAGTTTTATGCTCTTTGTGAGCTCCATCCTGGGAGTTTCACCACTCATGAATTTGCTGCTTTGCCTCTCAGAGCAGGATGATTTGAGGCTTTGCCAGCCTGGAGCTCTGTCCGTGCCATCCCTCTGGCATTCTGTGCCTGTCCCCCGGAGCGGGACCGGCGCCGTGGCTGGGCTCGGATCTCCTGCACCCCCCTCCCTTTGGAATAGCACTGGGATTAAGTGGCAGACTTGAACCAGTCTAGTATTTCACAGCCCACCCCCTCCTGCCCTTTTCCACACCATCCCTGAGACATTTCCCTTTCTCCCCACGCTTCTGTTTAACGGAGCCAGTTGGACACGCTGAGCTGAAGGTCACGGGCAAAAGGGATGGTGGGGACAGGATCCTGAGGAGATGGTCCTGGGAACTGCAGGGAGAGGGGACATGGACATGGCCAGGGGTGTTCTCCAGCCTCACTGAGCTTTGGGGCTGGTTTTTCTCCATGTTTTTCCTAAGGCAAGAAGAACACCTGGCTTGGAGCCTCAGTGGGTGTCCTGTGGTTTTCCAGGGTCAGAACTTGGTTCCCACCAGGCTCCCTTGGATGGTCACTTGGGTCCCACCAGGTTTCATTAACTGGTCATTTGGTCCCACCAGGCCCTACTGGATGATCCCATGGATCCCACCAGACTCTGGATGATCCCATGGATCCCACCAGGCCCTGCTGGATGATCCCATGGGTCCCACCAGACTCTGGATGATCCCATGGATCCCACCAGGCCCTGCTGGATGATCCCATGGGTCCCACCAGGCTCTGGATGATCCCATGGATCCCACCAGGCCCTGCTGGATGATCCCATGGGTCCCACCAGACTCTGGATGATCCCATGGATCCCACCAGGCCCTGCTGGATGATCCCATGGGTCCCACCAGACTCTGGATGATCCCATGGATCCCACCAGGCCCTGCTGGATGATCCCATGGATCCCACCAGGCCCTGCTGGATGATCCCATGGGTCCCACCAGACTCTGGATGATCCCATGGATCCCACCAGGCCCTGCTGGATGATCCCATGGATCCCACCAGGCCCTGCTGGATGATCCCATGGGTCCCACCAGACTCCACTGGCTGTCACTGGTTGTCCTCAGGTCAAAGCAGAGCATTCCACTGTCCTGGGGTGGCCTCTTTGAAGGTATTCCCACAGGACTTTTCCCAGGTGTGTGACTCCCACCCTCTCCCCTCCCAGGCCCGGGAAGAGCTGCGCCCGGTGAAGGAGGACTTTGAAGCCAAAAACAAGCAGCTCCTGGAGGAAATGCCCAAGTTTTACAGCAGCCGCATCGATTACTTCAAACCCAGCTTTGAGTCGCTGGTCCGGGCACAGGTGAGAGGCTGTTCCTGCCTGCTGGGCACTGCCAGGTGGGAATCCTTTGGTGGGAATCCTGCAGAGCACCTGGGTAGGAATTCCTGTTGGAGCAAGGTGCTTCCTTGCAGCAATCCTCTGCTGTGCCTCCAGGAATTCCATCACCCCGCTGGGAGGGCACAGGGAGCAGTGGGATGACGGGTGGGAGATGAGATGGATCTTGGCCTGGCACAGGTGCCTGTGGTGGTGAAGTGCTGGATAAAAAGGACAGCTGGAGTGGAATTTTATATGGATCTGGGACACTCCTGGTACACATATCATGTCCTGTCCCACAGTTCCAGCCCTGGCTATACATTATCCACTGGATTTTGATGGCTTTATCCACCTTGAGTTTGGAGCCCTGAGCCCTGGAGTGGATCTTGAGGTGATGAGACTCTCAGGGCTCATCTGAAGGGTCTCTTGTGGCTCCTGGTGAGCAGAGAGGAGGCTCCTGGGGCATCTCCACACCAAGGATTTGCAGGCAGAGGTGGCCTAAATAACCCACAGCTTTCATTTCCATCCTCCAGCCTCCTTCAGGGACTTGCTGCTCCTCCTCCTCCTCCTCCTTCCTTCCCTCTTTGCCCTTCTCCTTAGGCTGGAGAGAGGACAGGGTTGGGATCTAACCAAGCTTTGAATCTCTGGCACCTCATGCCCTGAATCACAGGGTGGTCCAACACTGTGGGGAGGGTGAACCCCCCACGCTGCTCCCACTGTGGGCGTTTCCCTGCAGTATTTTGGGGAAGGGAAGCGCTGCAGGGACAGGGACAGGGACAGGGACAGGGACAGGGACAGGGACAGGGACAGGGATGGGGACAGGGATGGGGACAGGGATGGGGACAGGGATGGGGACGGGGATGGGGACAGGGACAGGGATGGGGACGGGGATGGGGATGGGGACGGGGATGGGGACAGGGATGGGGACAGGGATGGAGATGGGGATGGGGACAGGGAAGGGGATGGGGACAGGGACAGGGACAGGGACAGGGACAGGGACGGGGATGGGGACAGGGACAGGGATGGGGACGGGGATGGGGACAGGGACAGGGAAGGGGACCGGGACAGGGACAGGGACGGGGACAGGGACAGGGACAGGGATGGGGACAGGCACAGGGACAGGGACAGGGAAGGGGACAGGGACAGGGATACAGGTGCAGGGGGGCTGCAGGGCGGTGCCAGCAGCACGTGTTCCATCTCACCTCCGACTTGGGGGGGCCTCTCCACGGAGCTGCCAGCGAGTTGTCTGCAGGCTGATTCACCTACCAGATGGTGCCGATGCTCCCTGCGCCGCAGGGTGGGTGCTGGGGATGCTGTTCCTGCTGTTCCCTCAGCAATCGGCCACGGGGCTCCCTGTTCCAGCCCAGCCCAGCCGGAAAAGCCACAATTCCCAGAGCCAGCAGGGGCTCACTGGCCCTTTCCCCCTGCAGACCCTCTCTGGTCACATGGAGGAGACTTGGAAACGTGAATGTTCTCTGCCATCTCCAGGTGTTTCATCCTCAGAGAGCAGCTTTGCCCCTCTGGTGTTGCCCACGATGTCTCTCATTCCATTTGTGTCCCAACTCCCAGGGAGTTTGGGGCGAGAGCACGTTGGGAGGGATGTGCTCGGAGCACTCAGAGATGCAGGCAGGGACCAGCAGGGTGTCATTGCTGGGGCTGTTTGTGAGACTCTCCATTCATATCCCTTGTCTTCCTTGGGAATCCTGTTTTCTTTCCCAGCCATCTGTCCTGCCTCCCTTCAGGTGAGGAATTTCTTAGGAAAGTGGAGTGAAATCCTGGTTTTAATACCCAAAAAAAGGCAGCGTCATAAAAAGCTGATGCATCTCCCGTAGGCTGGACTAGAGCTGGTCCCAGATGGATGCAGCTCACATCCCTCCCTCCCTGCCAGCCTCCATGGGAGCCTCATCCCTCTCCCCCAGCACTCCCTTCCACCCCAGGGAGGGAATGCCAGGAGGAGAGCTGGGAATGTTTGGGCTCAGGCTGTGTGTCCCCCCTGGTTTAGGAGCCCTGGGAAGAGTTTTCCCATGGAAGGGGCTGAAATGAAAAGGAAAAGGGAAGTGACTTTCCCAAGGTAATGAGTCAGCGTTGAGCCAGGAATAGCACCAGGAACCCTGACTCACCTCACAGCTGCTCACCTGCAGGCACCTGGCTGGGAAAGGCACCCGTGGGGATGCCAGGGGGGTGCCGGGAGCATCCCCTTCCCAGGTGAGAGCTGGCATGGGAATGTTGCCCAGCCAGCCCTGTTCATCCCAGGTTTTTCTCCCTCTGTGCCTCCCTGAGCTGGTTTAGCCTCTCAGGGGCTTGTGTTCCCTGATGGAATTTCTATTTTCAGCCTCTTCCATGGGTACCATTCTAGGAGTGCTGGTTGGGATGGGGCTGAAGGTGCATCCCTCAAGGAAAACGATGGATGGAGGGAGGCTGGGATCAGCTGGCACTGTCCTGGTGGCCTTGACTTTGGGGCTGCTTGTCCCTGGGTCAAACCTACCATCCAAAGGCAAAACTACACAATTTTCCCTATTTTTTGGCCCCAGATAAAGCAGAGGGTTAAAGCAAGACAAGTGTGTGACGGTGAGCTGGGGAAGGACCAGCTGTTTCTCCATGCCATGGCAAAGGAAAAGGACCCTGCTCCAAACCCAGCTCCATGGCTTTGACCCAAGGAGACCCTCCAAAGCCTCCTGTTCCCATGGCACAGCCTGGCTGTGCTCCCAGTGCCGGGTGTCTCCTGATGCCGTGACATGTCCCAACCTCACAGGGCTGTAACATTCAACTCCAAATTCTTCCCTCCACCCACGTGCCCGGGCCAAGCCAAGGCAGGCAAATATTTCCCTGGCTGGGGGCTTTGAAGTGGCCACATGGAGATGAAAGGGGGAGATTTTGGAGCTTGTCTCTGGTGTGAGGCGTGAACAAACTTCCTTCCCGCCTTGGGCTTTGTTTTCCAGCTAGAAAATGTGATATTCCTCTGCTTTTTAATGAGATGGGGGGAAAAGATGGGGCTGGCAGGCTGGGGTTTGCTGTGGGGTGGGGGAGCCCAGCCTGGCAGTGACCCTGGGTTTGTTTTGGGTAGGGCTGACCCAAACACACTGCCTGGCTGGGCCATTGTGAGCGGGATCTATAGAAAATCACGAACGCCGTGTCCCCAAACAGAATTAGTTCAAGACAGGTGGACTCGGGGCCGTTGGCTGAGGCTCAAAGGCGAGTTGGAGATGGGATTTGATGGGATGGGGACAGAGCATATGGTATCCATAGCTGGAAAAGTACTGGGCTGGTGGGAGCAGGTAGGGCAGGGGGAGCTGCCTGCAGAGCCACAGGGTCCCCCACTGTCACTGTCATCACTCTGGGGGGGGCATCTCCTCCCTGGGACCCCCGTGGAGGCAGGGATGGTTTTCACTCATATTCCAACAGGAGCAAAGCATGGGGGACTCAATGCCAGTGGGATTTTGTTGATGCAGCTCAGGAGACTCAGCTGGCAGTGCCCCAGGTGACTCCCTACTGGTTTGGCACTGGGGCCTACTGGGAGAGAAGAGAATCCCCAAGGACACCCACCAAGCCCTGGGGACATGGTGTGCCCCACGGGAAGGGCTTGGTGGCTGCAGGATGTGGGCAGTGGGGGAGCAGCACCAGAGAGTTTGCTCTGCTTTGGCCTTCAGTCCGTGTGGATGCTGGGGGACAATCCTGGGGGTAATACTGGGGGACAATCCTGGGGGACAATCCTGGGGTTAATACTGGGGACAATCCTGGGGGTAATACTGGGGGACAATCCTGGGGGACAATCCTGGGGTTAATACTGGGGACAACCCTGGGGGTAATACTGGGGGCAGTCCTGGGGGTCAATCCTGGGGGACTGGGGGTTAATCTTGGAGGACAATCCCATGGAAAATCCTGGGGCCAGTCCTGGTGGGGAGACAATCCTGGGGGCAATCCTTGGGGTTAATTTGGGGGCAATCCTGAGGGCTGGTCCCAATGGGGGAACAATCCTGGGGATGGAAATCCTGGGGAGCATCATCTGGCTCTGGCCCTGCCACCCTGGCAGGTTCCATTCCAATGTGCCAGCGCCTTTGCTGTGCTGGAATTGGCAGTGCCACTGGGCCATATGTGACTGAGCAGAGCCCAGCTGACTCCAGGCTGGGGACAAGGGACACAGGGGGGTGCTCCAGAGCTCCAACACCCTCTTGGCATCCCTCCAGCCCGGATCCATGCTCGCCCATGGCACTGCCAAGGAATCTCTGTGGTGATGGGTGTTTTCGGCATCTCTTGCTTGTGAAGGGCTTTTTTGGGGTCATCTGACTGTGGGGTTGTGGTCTGGGGGGGTGCAGGGATTTTGGGGGGCTCCTGCCAGCTCAGCCCTGCCTGGTGTTCATTAGTCACTGTGTAAATAAGCATTGCTGTGACTCACCCACATCCCACTGCGTGGGGAGCCCGGAGCATCCCCCAGACCCCCGGGATGGACCAACCCAGGGAGGGGCAATGCAGGCAGCCAGCACCAGCCTGTGGGGCCCAGCATCCCCCCTTGGGCCTGCCCAAAATAAGCATCGTTTTGAGCAGGATTAGGGGAGCTGGTCTCCATGGAGACCGTGTGTGTCTCTGCACTGGTGCTGCTGGAGATGCTGGGGCTGCGCTTGTGCCCCTCTGGAAAATGGGGGGCAACACTCCCCATCCTGCCCTGATGGAGGTGGGGGGATGCCTGGGGGGATGCCTGGGGTGAGATCCCACATCTCCTGCAGCGCTGAGGGTCCTGCATTGCCAGGGGTCTGGTGGTGCCCAAGGTCCCACAGCACTGGGGGTCACAAGTGCCATGGGCCCTGCAACCCCCGGGGGTCCCACAGTTTTAAGGCTGGTGCTCCTGCAGTGCCAGGGGTCCTGCAGTGCCAGGGGTCCCGGGATACCTGGGAGGGGGTCCCAGGGCGCCGGGGGTCGCAGGGGCAGCGCTGGCATCCCGCAGCGCCGGGGGTCCCGCAGGCAGGGCTGTGTGCCCCCCTCCCAAGCAGCCAACAACCCGCTGCCATCTGCCTGCGCTGACCCACCGGCTCCCGCGCCAGGGAAGCGCTGCTCGCTGCCGGAGATAATTGGCGGTGCTAATTAGCACGTTATTAAAACACCCCTCCTCCTCCTCCTCCCTCCTCCCGGTGCTTCTCAGCAGGGCACGGCGCTGCCGGGCGTGACACTCGCCGTGCCCACCGTGCCCACCTCTCCATGAGCATCCCGGCAGCGCGGGCAGGTGGCTCGTGCCGGTGACACCGGGTGACAAAGGAGGGGACAAAAGGAGGGCGGCGGGTGCCGGTGACAGCCCCGCACGCGCCGCTCCCAGATGGGAAGCGAGCGGGAGAAGGGCAGCGTGTTATTAAAACGTGTTGAGTTGTAATAATCCAAGGGGGTGGCATCGCCACATGGGAGGGAGCTATTTTAGACACAAACGCTCCAGCGAGGGGCTGCCGAGGGCACCCGCGGGGGGAGGACACCCCCCAACCTCCCTCCTTCCCCCTCCCAATCCCGCTTTTCCAACAGGTTGTCTATTACACGGAGATGCACAAGATTTTTGGGGATCTGACGGCGCAGATCGACCGTCCCGGGCTGAGCGATGAGCAGCGGGAGAGGGAGAACGACGCCAAGCTGAGCGAGCTCCGGGCGCTCTCCATCGTGGCTGACGACTGAGGATGGGGGTGGTGAGGCTGGGAATTCCTCCCTCAACCCCAGCTCCCAGCCCAGGGATGGACTCAGGGGGCTGGAACTGTTCCCTTGGCCCCCGTGGCTCTGCACTCCTGCCCGAACAAGGGGTGGGGGGCACAGTGGGGCTCCCCGTGCCCATGTCTGGCTTGGTTTTGCCTTAAATTGGAGGGTGTGGTGGAGCAGGGAAGGCAGGTGTCCCACACAGGTGAAGATGGGAATGGGATGGGGCTGCTGGTCCTTTCCAGGCACTGCCATAGCCCAGATCCACTCCCAGAGGAGGAGACCCCCCACTCCTGCCCCTTCATTTTGTGCCTTAGCAGCCCAGAGAAGGGTAAAATCACTCAAATCACATATTTGGGGGCAATAAGAGTGTGATGATTCCCGTGCCGAGCATCCTTCTCTCTTTACACAGGAACGGCACAGAATGCCTCTGACCCACACCCAAGGCAGTGCCCATCCCCACAGCCAGGGGTGCCCACAGAGGGGGGACTGAGAGCCCAGACCCCAGGGCAGAGACAGGTGGAGGGATCCAGCCCCACCAGGAGCAAATCCACGGAAAACTGGAGGGAGCTGCAGCCCCTCCTCGGTGTCCGGGGGAGGGCACAGAAGCTCCGCTGCTCTTCTCCAATGAAGTTTTCCGGAGCGCGGCGCCGGCTGCGCCCGTGTCGCTGTCGGTGCCATCCCCGTGGCCTCGGGACACCGCCGGGCCACTGCCGGGCCACTGTCGCCCTCTGCCGCCTCCTGCCCGCCACTGCCGGGGGGGGACACGGCGGGGTTGGGGGTGTCACCCAGGGATGGCACTGAGGGGAAAAAGGGGGATTCAACATCCCCCCGAGGAGGCACGGAAAGGAAACGGCGCCAGCAAAGCACGGGTTTTCCAGTGAAATACAGGGAATTTGCATTCCAAAGGCTACAGGAGGCCTGCCACGTCCTGGGATGAGGGGCTGCAGGGTGGGACAAGGGGCTGGAAGTCCATGATGGGGGGTTGCTGGTGGAGGTAATGAGGGTTCCTTCTCTGCCTGGGGATGGCACGAGGCTTCCCGCTCCTCCAGGTGAGGGCACACAGCTCCAGACTTCAGGAAAACCACCACCACCTCTTCCCACCTGGATTCAGCAATCCAGACCCTGCAAAGGACAGGTAATAGTCAGGGGAAACCAGCAGAAAACAAGGAGTGGGATCCCCATCCCTAAAACCAAACCTTCACATTCCCAGCTGGAGTGAAGGGGATGGGACAGAGCCCTGGCAGGCCCTGGGAATGCTGTGCCATGGGAATGCTGTGCCATGGGAGGCTGTTTGGAGGGACACAGCAGGGCCACCCTGAGAGCATCCCATGCCAAGGCTCCTCCCCAGCTCCCAGCAGGGAGAACTTCATCCCTCCCTCTCCTCTCAGCTGTTCCTTCCCAACTGCATCACATGCTGGGCCAGGTTTAAGCAAAATAAACCCCGTTGCCATGGTTACCCAGGGCAGGGATGCTAAATATATATATTATATATATTTATATTTATTTAACTGCCACACAAACAAGGGCACATTCTCACATGGGATCTGAGTGAGGGGCAGATTCTCTTGTGGGATTTGAGCCCTGCAGACCTCAGGATGGCTCCCAAGGAGGCAAAGGCCCATGGCAGCCCTCCATGGGAAGTGCTGATTCCTCACTGGATTCAGGGCTCACCTGAGCCCACCTGGTGGCTTTGTGTCACTGTCACCCTGTGCAGGGCAGTGGGACCTCCACATCCACCTCATCCCCAGCTTCCCACTTCATCCAGAGCATCCACACTCAGCAAATCCCAGCTCCCAGTCTGTGCCATCAGCTCCTCCAGCGCTCTGGAGAGGGATCTCACCCTTGGAAGCTTAACCCAAATGTTCCCAGGGATTCTCACTGTGTAATCTCTGCACTGGCTGGGGTGGAGAATTCCATCTTTTATAGTAAAAAGTGGATAATTAACGGGTTTTGCACCACCCCCAAGATCCCAGCGTTAATAGGGAGAGCTGGCAGGAAGGGAAAATTAACTCTACAATGGGGAATGTTCTCAGCCTTGGCTGAGACACTGAGGGAAGGACATCAGCTCCCAGACCTCCAGAAGCAGAGGGAAGGGATCCATTGCTCCAGGATGATCCATGTGAGTGGCTGTAGGGACAGTATCAGGATGGGGCCACCCTCTTTCTTCCTCATCAGTTGGTCCCAGTAAGCCCAGTTGCATTCCAGCATCCCAAATGTCCCCCTTCCTCCCCCAAAGTCCCTGATCCCCTTGGAGATAAAATCCCAGTGGACAGGGACAAGTTTTTCAGGTGTGATCCCACCAGCTGTCCAGCAGCACCAATCCCAAGGGTTTTCCCCAAAAATGCTGGATTAAGCCCTGCCAGGATACCAGCACACACCTGGGTCCACACCTTGATTTTCCTGGTGATCCTGGGGTGCTGAGTTGGGAGAGAAGCTCAGATTTCCCTCCTCCTCCTCACCTGAAAGGAGAATTGGCATCACCTGGACCAGCCTCAGCATCCTTGGGATCAGCCAGTGGGATGCAGACAGGGGTGCCCCCCAGGTGTCCAGACAGCCCAGGGGGAGGTGGCCGAGGAGCAGCAGCAGAGGGGGGTGCCCAGATACCCATCCCTGTCCTTTTCCCACCCCCCTGAGTCTCTCCTGCCTGTTGCTCCTCACCTCGGGGGGCTCAAGTCAGTGGAGGGGGGCAATGGGAAAAGGTTTGATGCTGGAAACGGGGGGACAAGGATAAGACCCCACTCTCCAGGTGTAGGTCTGCTCCAAACCCCCCTCATCAGGCTGTGACCCACTCGGGGGGCACCGCACTCCCCCCCAGCACCCGGATCCATCCCCTGCTATAAGGGCGGGCACCGTAGGGAGGAGCACTCACGTTTCCCGGGAGGGAGCGGTGGGATACAGGAGGCTGGAGCTCTGAGGATGCCCCCGGAGTGTCCGGGTGGCAGCTCTGGAGAGGCTGCGGGATTCGCCGCTGGGGAGGAAACAATCCAAGTGACGGTAGGAAAATACCAGGAAAGGGAGAGGAGGAGGGAAAGGGGGAGGTATAACGGGATACCTGGTCGGAGACCACCCGCGTCTTCCTCACCTGCTGTACCCGCGCGGACCCGACGACACGATGAGGGGCTCCATCAGCGCCAAAACAGCGTCACCTCCGGCCCGGCCCCCTCCTCACCCACTCCCAAAACACCTCTGCGGGCTGGTGAGCAGCCCGAGGAAGACCCGCGCCTTCCTCCCCACCCGCGATGCGCCCGGGAGCATCATCATCCCCACCCCTCCCCACCAACCCAGCCGCGGCAGCAGCTTGAGGGGAGCAGCGGGGGCTCAGGGGGGACGTCTGGGAGGGAGGAAAAGTTTTACCCCCAGCCCGAGGCAGCGAAACCCCCCCCGGAGTGTGCCCAGCCCCGGGGCTGAGCTGGGAGGGGGATCCAGGGGAGGGGAATCGGAGAGGGGGCTCGAAGGGGCAGTAGCCGCTGGAACCATCCCTGGGAACGGGCCCGGTCGGATAAAAGGGGCGGAAAAGCCGACGGAAGTGATGCGGCTGTGACGCTCTCACGTGACGTCACGTCGGGTTGAGGGAGTGACGTCATGGACCGACAACACTTTATCAGTGGAAAGACTTTATTAAAGAGGGAGGGGGAAGGTGAAAGGGGGAAGGTGAACGGGATGCGCCGGACCGGGGACCGGCCCCGGGTGGGTGTGACGTCACATGGCAGGGTGTGACGCAATAGCAGAGTGCAGTTTCTCCGTCCAAGTGCATCGGTGGGAGCGGGACCCTCATCCTGTTCTACCTGCACCGGCCACCCCGGAGCGAGCGGCGGGTGAGGCGGGTGAGCAGCACCTTCACCCGGCCCCAGTGTGAGCGCTCGTCCTGCGGGGACAGGTGGGAGTCAGCGAGGGGGGGACCCGCGGGACCCCCTCCCGCCATGCCCTGACACCCCCCAACGTACCTTGTCCTGTGCCGGGGCACCCGCCGCGCTCTCAGAGGGGTCCAGCAGGCTGGGGGAGCTGGCAGAGTGTCCCCACATCCTCCGGCACGGCCCGGGGTCGGGGTCTGGATGGGGGGGGGGGTAAAGGTGTTGGGGTTTGGGGTGGTGGGCATGGTCCTGCCATCCCACATCCTGCCCTGGTCACCTGGCGCCTGCTCCCACCATTCCTGCATCCCACCCAGCTCACCTGGTCCTGCCATCCCACATCCCACCCCTCTCACCTGGCACCTGACCCCCCCTTCCCGCTCACCTGGTGCTTGGCTGTCGGAGCAGGAGCGCGGCCGGAACTCCTCACCCCTCCACGCAGCCGAATCCTGCTTTGGGGGCTCCCGGGTGGGCTGTGGGCAAGGAGAGAAGAGACAGGGTGTGAGCTGAGACCCCCCACACCCCTCCCCTGCATCCCACCTCCTCCCGGCCCTCACCAGGGTGCCCCCCGCGTGGGTGCGCCGGGCATGGGCCGCCTGCTGCCGGAGGATCCTGTTGTCCTGCTGCAGCCGCGCCAGGCGCTCCAGCATCTGGCAGACGTGCTCCAGGTACCGCAGCCCCTGCCCCGACACCTCGGGCACAGCCCGGGGGTCTCGGGGGCTGCTGGGTGGCCAAACCCCTCCCGGCGCGGCCGCAGCCGCCCCTTCGGGCTCCTCTGGCTCTCGGGGGTCCCGCGGTGGCTCTGCCAGGTCGGCTGTGCTGGTGCCGCGCCGGCTGAGCTGTCGGGGGCATCGCCCCGGCCCCCGCTGCCTCCTGCTCCGCTGCGCTGCCTGCAGCACCTTCCTGCTGGCAGAGCGGCTCCGAGGGGTCCGGGGGGGCTCCGAGCCCGGCTCCTTCCCGGGGGGCTTCTCCGCCGAGAAACCGTCGAGGGAGAAGCCGCTCTCGGAGCCCAGCGGGGTAGAGGGCGAGTGCTCGTTGCTGGCCATCTCCACTCCGGAATCCTCCGACTCGGACTTAAGGAGTCTCCCGCGGGCCGGGGGCTTGCTGGGGGGCTGTGCGGGTCCCCAGGTGCTCATCCCCCGCGGGGGCTGCCGCGGGCTCTCCTGCAGCCGGCGGTAGACGCAGGCGGAGGTGCGCACGATGCAGCTCTCTGCCGTGTCCCAGGGACCATCTGCGGGGAGAGGGAGGACGGGGGAGTCTCAGCTGGGGGGTCCCTGGACACAGGACAGGGTGGACACCCCTCACACATGAACCCACCACCCTCCCAGCACCTCTGGGCTGCTCCGCAGCAGCTCCAGCCGTGCCCGGACCACTCTCCCTGGTCACCATGGGAGTTACAACTCCCCCTGCCCAGAGATTCCTCTCCAGAGGGTTCTCACAGCCAGGGATGGTCCTACAACCGCAGTGCGTTGTTGCTGCTCCCCAAAGACACAGCCCTGGCCTCTGCCATCCTCCTCCTCCTCTCAGGCCACACTGCTGGGGGAGCACCCACTACACGAGCAGCTGCTCCCCCTGTATCCCGTCCTGGCTCAGTCCCAGCAATCCAGCCATAGAATCCCGGACACGGGATGGCTCCAAAGACCACCAGCTCCTCACACTTCTCCCCACAGGATGGGGAGGCATCACCAGCCAGGACCTGCCCCACTCTGCAGCGCCAGGTAGGATCACAGCTCATCAACGAGGGGCTCGCCACTGTTTCCCTTCCCAGCCAGGCCACAACAAAGGCTTCGGGGAGGTGGGAGCGAATCTTTGGCACCTCCTGAGAGCTGCCCACCCCCCAGGAAGCCCCACTGGGAGCTGACCCCCCGCCCCAGACACACTCACAGCAGCTGAACCTCCTCTTCCAGACGGCGCGGGAGCCACCCCACATCGCCGGGAGCCGCAGCCGAGTGCCGGGCGCGCGTCACGGCGCTCCCTTTTATAGCCACCCCAGCCCGAGACAGGCCCTGTATCCAGAGGCACCTCATTACAGGACTGGTTCCCAGCTGGTTCCTCACAGGATTTGGGATCGGCGATACTGGCTGGGCCAGTGGTTAAGGGCTCCATTCCCATCCCAGCTGGGAAGGCGAGAGGGTGGTTTGGGCACCGGCAGGAAGCCAGGTGGCTGGTGAATCCCACCAAATTCCAGAGAACTCACTCAGGAACTCCAGCTTGGGCTGAATTCACCCATCAGGAGTCTCGGTGCTCCCAAATTCCTGGCCCCCTGCAGCCACACCACTCACTGTGCATCCCTTGAGGGGTGGAGAGACCGAGGCCAGTCCTGGGACAATCCGGCTGTTCAACGAGATTGAATCCCAGCAATCCTGCGGGGCAGCCCGTCCACCCCAGCGGGATTGAATCCCAGCAATCCTGCGGGGCAGCCCGTCCACCCCAGCGGGATTGAATCCCAGCAATCCTGCGGGGCAGCCCGTCCACCCCAGCGGGATTGAATCCCAGCAATCCTGCGGGGCAGCCCGTCCACCCCAGCGGGATTGAATCCCAGCAATCCTGCGGGGCAGCCCGTCCACCCCAGCGGGATTGAATCCCAGCAATCCTGCGGGGCAGCCCGTCCACCCCAGCGGGATTGAATCCCAGCAATCCTGCGGGCAGCCCGTCCACCCCAGCAGGATTGAATCCCAGGAATTCCGGGGGGCAGCACCCAGCACGCTCCCTGCCAGCATCGCAGCTCCCACACGCCGCTTTTCCACAGGCTGCCGGACCCCACGTGCCCAGGGGCTGCTCCCCCCAAGCCACGGGGGTGTCACCAGAGCCCCACAGAGGTGGGGGGCACAAGTAGGGCCAGAAAGCGCATGGGGGGGGTCCCCCAATCCAGTCCAAACCGCAGGGATTCTTCCCCCCCCCCCCGGCTCCGGCTGCGGGGGCTCCTCCAAGGATTTAGGGGCCACCAACTCACCACGGTCATGGAGCTGCTCCAGACTGAAGGCTCCGCGCCGGCGCAGCATCCCTGGGGATCGGGAGAAACCGGGAATGGGGTACGGGGTCCTGGGAACAGGGCGTGGGTGACCCGGGTTGTTGGGGCCGGACAGGGAGTCCCAGGGGCTGGGAACAAGGCAGAGAAAAGCCGGGAGTGGGAAACTGGGCAGGGGTACCCGAGAGTCGGGCAGGAGGGAAGAGAGAGCAGGGTGAGAAGCAGGGGGGCTGTTCCTGCGCCGCTTTATGGGGCAGAGCTGGGGGGCGGCACAGCCGCGGGGCGGGGCGGGGGTGGGGGGGGCCGCCCCCTACCCGGGCAGCCCCTGTGCCCCCAGCCCCACCTGTGCTCTCCCAGAGTGCTCAAAGCGTTTATTCCTCACTTTATCCCGTGTGCTGTGGGCGGGAGAGGGGCAGGACCATCATCATCATCATCATCTTCCCTCCCTGGGGGACATAGAGCCATGGAGTTGTTTGCGTGGGAAGAGATCTTAGAGACCACCCAGTCCCACCCCGTGCCATGGCCAGGGACACCTTCCACCAGCCCAGGTTTCATACACACAGAATCAGAATCACAAACTGTTCTGAGCTGGAAAGGACCCACAAGGATCATCCGAGTCCAACTCGAGTCAGTGGCCCATACAGGGGATTGAACCCCTGACCTTGGCATTATTACAGCCAAATTTAACCAACTGAGCTGATCTCGGGTTGCTCCAACCTGGCCTGGGACACTCCCAGGGATGGGGCAGCCACAGCTGCTCTGGGATGTTTAATCGGGAATTCGATGGTGGGAGCTCCATGGCCGAGCCTGGGGACCCGCAGGGGACTGTGGTGCACCCCAAACAGACCTCGGTGACCCCGGCACGAAGGGAGGGGTCTCGTGCTGTCCCCGCCGCAGCGGGACAGGGGAAGGGGCTGGTTCCCTCCCAGGCTGCTGATAACAGCAAACGGCAGATAAGAGCGAAGCCCATCTCCGTGCAAACAGGCACGCAGGGTGGGGAGCAGAGATAAGAGCCCACCTGGGCCTCCGCAGGACAAAGGGCTCGGCCAACAGCCCCCAATAAACCGCGACACCTCCCAAGGACATCGGGAGCAGGGAGGGGTCGTCCAGCTCCGCGGGGAGTCCTGACCTTCCCGGGAGCACAAGACGAGCTGGGATGTCACTGGAGCGCCAGAGCCCTGAATGTCCCACAGAGCCCTGGCAAGCCCTGGGTACAGGGAGGGACCCCCGACCCCCCAGCCCTCCTGCCTGCACCCTGGGATTGGGGGGAACCCACCGTCCCCCCGCCCTGGGGTCCCAGCACAGAGCAGACACAGGAGTGGAGCAAATATATATTATATTTATATATAATCTGGTTTAATACCTTGGAGAAACCCTTTGCAGTCAGTGTACAAGCCGTGCCAGCCCCCCTCTGGTACCCAAGTGCTCAAGCAACCCCTCTGTGTGTCCCCCCAGTGTCCCCTCTGTGACCCCCCGGGCTGAGAACTAACCCAGCTCAACACACAGACAAAGGTGAGGGTGGGTGGCTGTGGTGCATTTCCCCCCCAAAATCCCAGCCATCCCCAGCCTGGTGGTGCCCTCAGCCCCCCCCCATAACACCCCCTACCCCCAGTGGGGCTGGGGGGCTCGGGGGCTGCCCCCGATGCAGGCAGTGACTCCCCTCACACCGTGCCTGGGGCTCAGGAGTGGGGGGACACAGGAGGGGAGGGCACAGGCGCCCCTGGGGGGCCCTGGTAGCGCAGGCGGGCGTGTTTCTCACAGAACAGCTCGTCGCCCACCCAGAAGTGCCCCCTCATCTTGAGGTTGAGGCCACAGTCGGCGCAGGTGTAGCAGGAGGGGTGTCGGTACCGCCCGTCCTGGATCCGCACGGCCTGAGTGCTGGGGGACAGGGGAGGGGGTCAGCGGGGCACCCCGGGGTCCCCTCCCACCCAGGGGCACCCTCTGTGGCCCCAGGGTCCCCTCCCACCCAGGGAAACCCTCTGTGCCCCCGGGGTCCCCTCCCATCTGGGGACACCCTCACTGTGGCCCTGGGGTCCCCTCCCACCCAGGGGCACCCTCTGTGGCCTCAGGGTCCCCTCCCATGTGGGGACACCCTCACTGTGGCCCTGGGGTCCTCTCCCACCCCGGGACACCCTCTGTGGTCATGGGGTCCCCTCCCATCTGGGGGCACCCTCTGTAGCCTCAGGGTCCCCTCCCATCTGGGGACACCCTCTGTGGGCACGGGGTCCCCTCCCACCCAGGGGCACCCTCTGTGGCCCCGGGGTCCCCTCCCATCTGGGGACACCCTCACTGTGGCCCTGGGGTCCCCTCCCACCCAGGGGCACCCTCTGTGGTCACGGGGTCCCCTCCCATCTGGGGGCACCCTCTGTGGCCTCAGAGCAATGGCAGGGCTCGATTCTGCCCAGGGAACTCTGTCCCCACTCACAGCCCAGGATTAGCCCCATTTTGGCTCTGTGGCATCAATGGCAGGGACAGTTCCTGCCCTGGGACCCCCCTGTCCTGGGACTCCCCAGTCCTACTCACAGCCCGGGATCAGGCCCATTTTGGCTCTGCCAGGGGGGGTGGCAGGGATGCCCCTCCTCCCCCAGGCCCAGAACCAGCCCCTGTTTTGGCTCTGCCAGGGGGGGTGGCAGCGATGGGCCCTGCCCAGGCCCCCCCAGCCTCACTCACGCGATGCTGCTCCCGCACTTCTCACAGACGTGCAGCTTCTGCACTCCAGCCACGGGTTTGCGGGCGCTGGACGAGAGCCGGCTGGGGAAAGGGGCTGTGGGACCATCTGAGGGGGGACAGCGAGGCCATCAGGGTCCTGCCACCCCCCTGCCGGACCCTCTGACTCCCCCCGAGCCCCCGTCACCTCCTCCCTCGTCCTCCAGCGCCTCCTGGAGCAGGCGGAAGGTGCTGGATTGCCGCGGGGCCGCCCGCAGCTCCCGGTTCTCCTGCAGCATCTTGTAGACCTCCGAGTCCTCCTCCAAGCGCCTCATGGCCGGCTCCGAGCCCTGGCTGTGGGATGGCACCACGAGTGGGGAGATATTTGGGGGGGTTCCCAGCACCCGAATTCCGGGATCCACCCTCTGCACCCCCCACAACCCGCCTGCCACCTGCTCCCTCCACCCCGGGAGCTGCCACAGCCTGCCCGGCCCTCCCACGGCCCCACCTGCCTCACCCGCAGGTGACTTAACTCTTTCCACGGGCTCCCTCGGCACCCACGGGTGCCAAACCACCACGCCAGGGTGGGGGCATGGGGTTGGGGGCTTCCCTGTGTCCCCCTGCCCAGCCCTCAGCCCGCTCCGTACCTGGTGAAGGTGTTGGGAGAGGGGGAGGAGCGACGACGCTCCCTGGGCATCTCCCAGGGGGTTTGGGGGGTCCTGAGCCCTGGTGAGGGTGGGCAGGGGGCTGGAGGGAGGAGGGATCCCTGGCAGCTGTTCTGGCGGGGCAGGATTCCTCGGTCCTGGTGGGAAGAGAGAGGTGATGGTGGGCACAGCAGGTCGGGCAGGGTGCCCACAGACCCTCCCTCTCCCCCTGGGGACCCTGAGGGCGCTTGGACCAGTCCCAAGGGCTTTTCTCAAACCCTCTGGAGGGATGCAGGGATGCTCCAAGGAGCAGCTGCTTCTACTCCCATACCTGGCTGGGGTCTGCAGGACCCTGGGGAGGGGCCAGGGCAGCACCCCCATCCCACAACCCCCAGCCTGTGCCCGTCCCCTCCCCACCATCTGCTCCTGCTTAGCGGCCCCGGCCAGGCAGGAAAGAGGAATCCTGGCTAAGTGGAAGCTGCTGTTCCCGGGAGCGGCCGCCACGCAGATGTGAACCCTGGGGGCACCCCGGGATGGGGACGGGGACCCCCTGCCTGCCTGGACCCCCAGAGAGGGCTGGGGGGGCAGCCCCGGGGCTCTGTGGGGTCACGAGGAGATGAGGGGTGAGCTAAAATTAGGCCCGGGAGGCGCCTTGGCCCCGTCCCCGCCGGGGTGCAGCGCAAACCCACGCTGGGATGTGAGGAGGAAGAGTGGGATCCAAGGGCAGCCCTTCCTCCCCCTCGGGACGTTGGTGGGGGGCTTTGGGCACGGCATCTTCACAGCCCCAGCCTCGTGGTGGGGGGCTCCGGGTGGGGCAGGGACCCCCTAGGACGGGGAGGGACCCCCTGGGATGGGGAGGGACCCCCTGGGATGGGGAGGGACCTTCTGGGGCAGGGAGGGACCCTCTGGGACGGGGAGAGACCCTCTGGGGCAGGGAGAGATCCCCTGGGATGGAGAGGGACCCTCTGGGGCGGGGAGGGACCCCCTGAGATGGGGAGGGACCCCCTGGGATGGGGAGGGACCCTCTGGGACGGGGAGGGACCCTCTGGAGAAGGGAGAGACCCCCTGGGATGGGGAGGGACCCTCTAGGGCAGGGAGGGACCCTCTGGGATGGGGAGGGACCCCCTGGGATGGGTTGGGGCCCTCTGGGACAGGGAGGGACCCTGCGGGGCTGGCACCAAAGCAAACCCGGAGCTGGGGAGGAAGGAGGGAGCGGCTGGAGCAGCCAAGGGGCGGCCGGGGCTGCGGCCAAAGGCAGCCGGGAAGGGCTGCGCTCCCGGACCGCGGCGCTTCCCAATTTGGGCTTGAAAAACAAGAAAAAGAGAAAGCAGGGAGGGAGCAGAGAGGGACATGCCAAGCCCAGAGCCAGCGGCTGCCCGCGGGGATGGACGGGGCGGACATCGCGGGCATCCTGGGGCTGAGCCGGGTGGTGGAGGAGGAGGAGGAGGAGGAGGAGGAGGCATCCAGCCCCCGAGCATCCCGGCCCCACTCCTGGGGCATCCCACCGCGCCGGGGGTGCGACGGGCTGTGGGTCCCTGCCCGGCCAACACCCCAGTGCCCGGGGCTGGCGGGAGCGGGGCTGGGCCTCCCCAAACTGGTTTGGCCTCCCCAGGCTGGCGCCACTGCCAAGAGGAGCAAAACATCCCTGGGCAGGTGGCGGTGCCCGCAGGGCTGGGGGTGATGCCAGGACGGCAGGGAGGGGGCACCGGCAGTCCCTGAGGGAGAGCAGAGCTGGGCCATGGTGTGGCCAGGGGGCTGCAAAGGAGGGTGGTTTGGGGGTTCAAAAGTTGATGCTGTGGAGCTGATAAGTGGGATGGTTTGGGGGCCCAACGTGGGGTGGTTTGGGGGCTTCAAGTGGGATGGTTTGGGGGTTCAAAGTCAGATGATTTGGAGGTCCAAAGGAAGATGGTTTGGGAGTTCAAAGTGGGATGGTTTGGGAGTCCGAAGTGGGGTGGTTTGGGGGTCCAAAGGAAGATGGTTTGGGAGTCCAAAGTGGGGTGGTTTGGGGGTCCAAAGGAGGATGGTTTGGGGGTCCAAAGGTGGATGGTTTGGGTGTTCAAAGTGGGGTGGTTTGGGGGCTCAAAGGGCAGTGGTTTGGGGGCTCAAAGGGCATGGCTTGGGTGTGCAAAGGGGAGTGGTTTGGGGGCTCAAAGGACAATGATTTGAGGGTTCAAAGGGCATGGCTTGGGTGTGCAAAGGGGAGTGGTTTGGGGCTCAAAGGACAATGATTTGAGGGTTCAAAGGGCATGGCTTGGGTGTGCAAAGGGGAGTGGTTTGGGGCTCAAAGGGCAATGGTTTGAGGATTCAAAGCAGAAGGCTTAGGTTTGCAAAGCTGGGGGTTTAGGGGTTCAAAGAGGGATTGTTTGGGGCTGAAAAGGGGGTGGTTTAGTGTTGCAAAAACTGATGGTGCACAAATGCCCCCCCCAGCACCTCTGCCTGGCCCCTGCAGCCCCCCCAGCTCCCCACTCACCTGGCTGGGACAGGGGAACTCCCCCTCCAGGGGTTGTGAGCTGTGGGGACAGAATGGAGCCATCAGGGGGGCCCTGGCCCTCCCCAGACCTCTGCCCACCTCCCAGCCCCACACACTGCTGGGTCCATCCTTACCTGGCACTGTGGGGCAGGTGGGTGAGGGATGTCAGGCTGGGACTGGGGACCCTCAGGGCATCCTGGCTCTCATCCCGAATCCACAGCGTGTCCTGGGGAGGGGAGGGTGACACCAACAGCTGCCACCAACCCTGGGTGAGGGGCCAGGGTAGGCAGGGCCTGTCTGGGTCTCACCTGGACACGTGTGGCCAACCTCTCCAGTGAGGTGTCCCCGTTGGTGTGGCTGGCAGGTGGCACTGGGGACCTGGGGACCAAAGCAGAGCAGAGGGGTCTGGAATGTGTCCCAGGAGTGCTCGGCCCCCATGGAACAGCACGAGGTGACCATTCCCATCCAGGAGGTGGAAAGAGGCATCAAGTGGGCTCCCAACTGGGACCAGTTGGCCAGGTGACAGCTGCCAGCACTGCCTGGCCACGTTGGCACCTGACTCCTTAATTAGGGAGCTGGGACAGGCTCCCCTGGGGATGGCACAGCCCCGGGAGTCACCAGAGGGGAAAAACAACCAGAGCACACAGCTGGGCACCACAACCCATGTGGGGACACTGCTGGGGCCCAGCTCCAGCTCCGGGGTCTGGGCTGCCACCCCCACAGCACCCACCTCTCCACCTCCAGCTGGAGCTGCCCAGGGCTCTGCTTGATCTTGTTCTGTGCCTCCATGTTGAGCATCTCGGCCGTGCTCTCCCCGTTGATGGTGACAATGACATCCCCCGGCCGGAGGTCACCCGCAGCTGCCTTCCCATGGTCCACCACCTCCATGGAGAAGGGGCACATGGGGACAGCCCTGGTGAGCCCCCCTCACCCGAGGGGAGTGGTGCAGCACCCCCATGTGCAGCCCTTCTGCCAATCCCTGAATCCCACCCTGCTGGGATGTTCCCACCCCATGGAATCCCCGTGGCCTCGGCAGAAAAGCACCAGACCCTCTGCCAGGGGTGGGATCACGGCCCTGGAAACAACACCCGGAAACTTGGCACGGCCCTGCCCAGCCTGGGGGTGGCACTGGGCCCCTGTGCCGCCGTCGCCCGCCGGGGGCCGTTCCCACGGAGCAGGATCCCCCCAAGGACAGCAAACAGGATCCATTCCCTGGAGCAGCCCAGCACGGCGCCCGCCTGGCAGCCTCCCCCGGGCCGGGGGGCACATGGTGGGGCTCCTACCTTGGAAATGGTGATGGGCTTCCCGAAATCTCTTCCCCCGGAGATGCGGAAGCCCCAGGGGGCTGGGCCAGGCAGGGTCACAGTCACTGGCATGGCAGCGGGTGGCTCTGGGCAGGCAGGACTGTGGTCAGGGATCCCCAACACCCAGGCAGAGGGGACCCCCTCCTTTTACCCACAGACCACCCAAGAGAGGCCTCCTTGTCCCTGTTGCACCCCAAGGGTGCCCAGCATGGGGTGATGGAAACCGGCAGCGCTTTCCTTCCGGGGAGGGGACCCACGTCCTGGCGGGGTGTCAGCAGCCACCGCCGCTTCCTCTTGCTGCCCCGGGGCTGGGGCTTCCTCCCGGGGCTGCACGGGGGTCCCAGGCACCCGGTGGCGCAGCTGGGACAGCCAAGGTCATTCCCAGGGGCTGGAGCGAGGCAGGGAAGCAGCGCAGCCTTGGCGAGCAAGGCCAATGCCACAGCACGGCAGGGCCAAGCCAGTGGGGTTTGGAGGGGAGGATGTGGCAGCAAGGGACGGGTCCTGCTGCTCACCACGGGGTGGGTCTGGCACCCAGCAAGGGCCACCACCCCGAGGCCTTCATCGTGCAGCAAATCCACACCAGTAAAGAATGCCGAGGATCCCCCAGAGGTGACAGGAGGTCCCCGCGGCACCCCAGGGAGCGCAGCAGCCCCTGGCTGCGATGGGATGGATGGGAATGGGCAGTCCCATCCCCTAAATCCACACCACATCCCATCCCATCCCGCCACAGCCTGGTCGGCCCCGGCATAGCCCGGGAGAGCCGGGTACTCCACCGGGAGCCGGGCATCCCGTCCGGAACCGGGCACCTCGTCCGCAGCCGCAGGGAAGGCATGTTAAAAATCCCAAGAGCACAAAGAGGGGCTTGAGAGGCTGCCCGGAAGAATTTCCTGGGCTGGGCTTGCAGTGCCGGGAGGAAACCCCAAACCCCCTCCCCGTGCCCAGCCCCACTCAGCATCCCTGGGCAGAGAGGACTGCCGGCCTGGGGACCCCCACACCCGGCTGGGCACCAACCCCAGACCTCCAAACAGTTCTGCACCTCTTCTACAGCCCCCGCACCCCTTCTTCGTGTCCTGCAACCCTTCTCCATCCTCAGATCCTTGTCGTCTGCTCTCCACTCGGTCTCTGGCACCCCACCTGTGTCCCCGCTCCCTCCCGGCTCTGTCCTCGCCGCACAGCGATGTCTTTGTGCCCGCGGCGACTGGCGGTGCCGCCCTGGCACCCGCGGGGCGAGCGGGGGGCACGGGCGATGCCAGGAGGCGGGGGGACGTGGGGATTTGGGGACGTGGGGACCCGGGGACACAGGGACATGGGGGTTTGGGCTATGGAGACACTGGGACGTGAGGACGTGGGGATTTGGGGACATGGAGACGTGGGGACGCGGGGACACAGTGGCGGGACAGGCTGTCCGCAACCCCCTTCACCGCGCGGCGCAGCAGCACCTCGAGACCCCCGGGCACCGCGACCCCCGACGGACGGGCACTCCCGACAGCCGCATCCCGCGCCCCCCGCTCCCCCCGCACCCCGCGGTGCCCCCCAAGCCCCTGGCACCCCGCGGTACCCCCCGCGCACTCACCGGGGCGGCCGAGCCGGGCGGCCCCGCGGGGCTGCGGAGCCGAGCACAGCCCCGACACGGCGCCGCCTCCTCGGGAGGAGCCGGGCCAGGCCGGGCCGGGCTGCGGGCACGGCCCCCACCCCGCCCGACGGGGCGCACGGCACGGCTGGTCCCGCCCCGGCACCGCCCGTGGGCGTGGGGGGATCCCCGCGGCCCCACGCAGCTTCCTGCGGGACCCCCCGCCCCGCCGGCATCCCCCAGGCCCGGCACCCCCAGACTCGGGCTGGGCTGAGCTGAGCTTTAATGATGGACAAGAAGCAAAGGCGACTCCCGGACACGGACCCACACCGCGGGTCGCGGCCGTCATGGTCGGGCCCGGCACCGGCAGAGCCCTGGGGCGACCCCCGAGGCGGCGGGCACCGGGCTGAGGTGAGGAGGGGGCGTGTTAAGGCACTGGGGTGGGCGAGACCCCCCGCGCCGGGGGGATTTGTCCCTGTTAGAGGCAGCCCCATAGGGGCGGGAGGGAGCTGGAGGCACTTCATTCCCGTGCGGGGGACACTGCGGGGGCACGGGGGTGGCCACGGCGGGACACTGGGGAGCCCCCAGCCCCACCGGGGTCCCCCTGGCCGCGGGTCACACCGGCGCCACGTAATTCCCGGGAAAAGTGCCGAATTTCTGCGTCCTCCTGGACACACCTGTGGGGGATAAAGGCACGGGGAGGCGGTGAGGGGTCACGGTGGCACCTTGTCCCTGTCTCTGCCCCCATCCCGGTGGCCACGCACCCACGAACCAGCCGTCATCGCACTGCTGCATGACATCCACACGGTCCCCCTCCAGCAGCTCCAGCTCGTCGGCGTTTTGGGGCCGGTACTGGTAGAGTGCCCGGTACCTGCGAGACACAGCGTGGCCAGAGCCCAACCCCGTCACGGGTGGGGACACCGCGCCCTGGGGACACTCCTGGCCCTACTTACGGGGTCCATCGTATCTCAGAGCCGTTGTAGGACGGGGCGGGCTCGGGGCGGGTGCTGGTGGGCGCCGCCGGGGTCGCACGCTGGGGGGGGCACAGAGAGGGTGGGGGCAGCGTTCAGGGCGTCACCCGGGGTGGGGGGCACGATGCCAAAGTGGGGGATATCACACCAAGGCGGGGGGCACTCACCTGCTCGGGGGTCCAGGCTGGACGCCGGGGCTCCTGGGGGTGGGTGGCTGCGGGCTGTGGGGGGCTGGCAGAGGCCAGCAAGGGGCTCGGGGTGCCAGTGTGGGGCAGCTTTGGGGAGCAGGGGAAGGTGACACCGAGGTGCCCACCTGTCACCCCGGGACCCCGCTCTGCTGCCCGAGGGGAGCTGATGGGAGTGTTGGGGATCCGAGGAGCGGGCGAGCGCTGCAGGGAGGGGGACCTGGCGGGGCTGGGCGAGGTGGGGATGTCCTCAGGAGTGGCTTTGACCCGCGGCTCCTTCAGCACCTGGACGTAGGTGGCAGGGAAGATTCCCTGGCGGCTGGTGCCCGAGATCCGCCCCTCGTACCAGTTCTCATCCACCCGCCGCACCAGACAGATCCGCTCGCCCTGCCGCGGGGAGGAGGGGCTGGGTCAGCATGGGACGGCACGGAATGGCACGGAATGGCACGGGAAGGCACGGTGGGTACCTTGCGGAAGGAGAGCTCGACGTGCAGCTCCCCTCGGAAGTTGTAGAGCGCCAGTGCCTCGCCGTACTCCAGCACCTGGAGGGTGGGCGCCTTGATGGGCTTGGGCACCTCCGTGGGGGGCAGGATCTGGGTGGAACACACGGGTGAGGGGCAGTGCCAGGTCCCCCCAGCCCCGCTGTGCCCCCTCCACCACCCTGGGCTCACCTCCACGTAGTTGGAGGGGAAGATGCCCACGCGGCCGTGGTGCTCGCCCTCCAGCCAGTTCCGGTCCACCTCCTTATGGATGTAGACGATGTCCCCCTTCTGCAGCGTCAGCTCCCTGCAAGGGACAGTCTCACACCTGCCTGGGGGGCACGGGCCTGTCCCCAGCCTGGCTGGCAGGGCCACCCTACACCCTGGAGCTCCCCAATCCTCATCCATTCCCCAGGGAGCACGGCAGGACCCCCAGGAGTGACCCCCAACAGCAGCAGCGCTTACTTGGGAGACTCAGCTTGGAAGTTGAACTTGAGGCGAGCAGCTTTCATCTGGAGAGGGACAGGAGCAGTTACAGGGAGACTCCCCCATCCCAGCTATCCCAAATCCCACATGGGATGGGACCATCCTGGCCTCACCTTCTTCTCTTCCCTCTTGACAGTCTCTGCAGGGTCCCCCATGTCAGGCAGGCTGGGGAGGGTCTCTGGCCTGAGGGTGTCTGCAGAGAGCGGGGTGTCACCAGCTGGTGGGGGCATGGGGTGCCCCACGGTTGGTGGGGGCCTGGGGGGCTCAGGGGGGCTCACCTCTGGTGGGGACTGCCCGGCCCCGGTCACTGGCCAGCCCCAGGACACCCTGCTCCATGCCAGGGCTGGCGGGTGAGCGGTGGGTGACAGGGGGGCTCCGCAGCTGGTGGGGGGACAGGGGGCTCCTGTGGGGTGACAGTGGCTCAGGGTAGGGCTGAGCCCCCACGTCCAGCCCTGCTGCCATGAACCCTCCCTGCCCCAACTCTGCTGTCCTCACGGGCAGGACCCCTGTGCACCACAGACCAGGATACTGGGATCCTCCAGGATCCCTGTATCCCATGGATCAAGACCCCTGGGTGCCATAGATAAGGATATCAGGGTCTGTCAGAACCCCTGTATCCCATGGATCAGGACTCCTGGGTGCCATGGACCAGGACGCCAGGGTACCCCAGGACTACGACCCCTGGGTCCCACTGATCAGGATCCCAGAGATCAGGATCAGGTCCTGGGATCCTCCAGGACCTCTGTATCCCATGGATCAGGACTCCTGGATGCCATGGACCAGGATGCCAAGGTACCCCAGGACTAGGACCGCTGTGCACCACAGATCAGGACAGTGGGATCCTCCAGGATCCCTGTATCCCATGGATCAAGACCCCTGGGTGCCATGGATCAGGATGCCAGGGTACCCCAGGACTACGACCCCTGGGTCCCCCAGGACCAGGACACCAGGTTGTCCTGCGTGCATCCCTCCAGGATCCCATTCCAGAGGCAGCCAAGCGGGACAGGTCCAAAGTTTCCCGGCAGTGCCGGCAGCACGTCCGTCCCTGCCGCAGCCGAGCAGGAAGCACCGAGCAGGAGAGCGCCGGGGAGGGCGGGCTGGCTAATGGATAACCCCGCTCTGGGGGGCACTTAAAGAGCCCCAAATGCCCCCCCAGGACGGAGGAGGGGCTGGGCAGGGGGGCAGCCATCCCTCCCTGTGCGCCCCTGGGGGTTACAGCAGGTCCTACAAGAAGCGGAGCTCCTGTTTGTTTGTTTTCCTCCTGCTGCCGGAGCAGAGACGGGTCCGTGGGAACAACCCCGGGGTGCCCACCCAACCTCAGGGTGCCAACCCCATCCCGAGGTGCCAACCCCATCCCGGGGTGGCCCAGCACGCTGTGGCACAGCTGTCCCCTCCCTGTGCCCGCGGGGACACGGGCGGTGGGAATCCAAGCGCCGTCACCTCCCCTGGGACGGAGCCAAACGCCGGGACACGGTGTCCCTTCTGCGGGGACGGGGGAAAGGGTCAGCCCCGTCCCACCCTCCGGGCAGCCCGCCCGGCGCCGGGGCCCCCACCCGTGCCGGGGCGTGGGGGGGACCAGGGGGCCAGCGGTGCCACGGGGGGTCCGCGGGGATCCACGGGAATCCCAAGGGGGATGTCTGGAGCCTCCCACCCCGCCGGGACGCTGGAGGGACAGCCCGCCTGCCACCCCCAGCGCGGGGTCCGGCCCCGCACCCCGAGAGGGGTCCCGGCAGGGGGGTTTGCGGTTCGGGGGCGCGGGAGCAGCCGCTGAACTCACCGAGCAGCCGGGGAGGCCGGAGCAGGGGAGCGAGCGGTGGGAGCAGCCGCCGGGCTCTGCCGGGAGGGGCGGGAGGGGGTGGGAGAGAAAAATTAATCATCCAGGAGGCCGAGTCTCGGCGGGAAGCGAAGGAGTCCAGCTCGGCTGCGCCAATAACCGCCGGACAGACGGACGGGCTGGGTCCTAGAGTCCCACGGCCGCGGCTCCGGGCGGCTGAGGAGCCGTGCGTGGATCCAGATGTGTGTGCATCCAGATGTGCATGGACCCAGAGGGGCGGGCACGGAGTTGTGCACACACCCAGATGCGCCTGCAGCAGCAGCTTGCTGGGCATTCATCCAGATGTGCAGCCACCCAGCCATGCACACATCCAGCGGTGCGTGCATCCAGATGTGCATTCAGGCAGTTGGGCATGGGTGCATCCAGATGTGCACAAATCCAGTGGTGCATTCAGGCAGTTGGGCATGGATACATCCAGATGTGCAGGAATCCAGCCATGCATGCACCCAGCCCTGCATTCATCCAGATGTGCACACATCCAGCTGTGCATTCATACAGTTGTGCATGGGTGCATCCAGATGTGCACAAATCCAGTGGTGCATTCAGGCAGTTGGGCATGGATGCATCCAGATGTGCAGGAATCCAGCCCTGCATGCACCCAGCCCTGCATGCATCCAGATGTGCACACACCCAGCCATGCATCCTTGCAGCTATGCAGGAATGCATCCAGATGTGCATGAATCCAGCCATGCACACACCCAGCCCTGCATTCATCCAGATGTGCACACATCCAGCCCTGCATCCCACCACATGCATGGCCAAGCCTTGCACAAAGGCCATGCCCACAGCTGGCCGTGCCCACAGCTGGCCGTGCCCACCCCATCAGCCCTAAATGGGGACAAGGGGCACCTGACAGGGGGTTGGGGTTACCTGTCTGGGGGTCCGGCGCGTCTCCATGTTCCTCATGTCCTTGTCCAACTCCTCACTGAGCTGCTCCAGCTCCTGCTCCAGCAGCACCTGCGTGGGCAGGATGGGGCTGTGGCGGGCCAGGCTGGCACTGCCCATGGTCAGCTGGCCCCCCACTGCCACTCCTGGCCCCCCACCTGCCACTGTCCCCTTACCTCAATGGACTGAGCCCGCACTGGCCGTGCTGCTGCCACGGGCTGGAAAGGGCAAGGGACTGATTAGGGGTGTGCCCATCATGTTGCCCACCACCATCCCTCTGTGCCAGGACCTCCCTACCTGCTCCAGTGGTGAGAATTTCCCAGGTTCATAGTCAAAAATGCTGCCAGGCTCTGCAGTGGCACCGGTGTCACCCCAGCGGGTCCTGAGGGGAGGCAGGAGGGGCTCAGCCCCCATAGCCCCCCACCCCAACAGGGCACCTACATCCCTGTGCCACACTCACCAGTCCATCCCATTGGGCATCCCGGGGGGCTGGGCCGGTGCCGAGCCCCTCCTGCGTGGCTTAGGGGGCGATGGAGGTGCCGTGGCAGGGCAGGGATGGGTGTCCCAGTCGGGCTCTGTGGACAGAGGAGGTGAGCAGAGTGCCACGCTGTGCCACACTGTGCCACACTGTGCCAACCCGCACACCTGGGCTCACCTGGCAGCTTGCGGTGGATCTGCCGGAACATGCTGCGATACCAATCCCGGGGGCTGTCGACACTCTGGGGGGACACACTGGGGTGGTGAGGGGACAACAGGGGGGTGGCACCCCAGCCCTGTGCCCCGACTCACCGAGCGGGAGGCGATGGGCATCCCTGTCTCATCCACGGGCCCGATGCCATCGTACTTCACCCAGCGCCGCTCACGCCGCTTGCTGTCCTTGGTCCAGGTGGCCGACCAGCCCGGGGGGCACAGGCGGGTGGGGGGAGCCCCTGGGCTGGGCGTGGGGCCGGTGGGCACTGGGGTGGTGGGGGCTTTCACCTCCTTGGCTGGCCAGGTCTGGTACCACTCATTGACTGGGGACAAGGTGGGCATCACTCAGGGGGGCATCGCTCAGGGGAGCCCACGGGGTGGCCACAAGGATGTTCAGGGCTATACCTGAGTTCTTGGGCTCTGAGTTCTTGGGCTCTGAGTTCTTGGGCTCTGAATTCTTGGGCTCTGAGTTCTTGGGCTCTGAATTCTTGGGCTCTGAATTCTTGGGCTCTGAGTTCTTGGTGCCACGAGTCTCTGGGTCATAGAAGTGGAAGTTCAGGGTGTTGGAGCCGCGGTGGTGGATGATGGGAACCTGTGGCACAAGGAGGGGCTGGCACAGGGGCAGTGTGGGGTGGGGGGCAAAGAGAGGGAAGGATGCAGCCCCCCAGATCCCCCCAGCCCCACTCACCCGTGTCACCGTGTGCTGAGGGGGCACCTGCAGGGGTGGGTGCAAAGTGGGGACATCCTGCATGCCCAGCTTGGTGTCTGGGGGCAGGAGTCGGCCCTCCATGGTCCGGTGATGCCCTGGGGCTGTCTGTGTCCTGTCAGGAAAGTGGCTTTAGCCATGGAGTGTTCCATATCCCTGTTTTTTGGACATCCAGGGAGTCCCATCCCAGCTCCATCCCCACTGCCAGAAGGGTGACAATCACCACAGTGGGGTGACAACCACGGTGCCACAGTCCCAGGTTAGGGAGTCTCACGGTGCCATGGAAAGCAGCTGTTCCCGGTTGGAACCAGCCCTGGCACAGCTCCCCAGGTGTTCTCCATGTGGATCCACACCCACCCACCCCTCTCCCCGCCCCGGCTCTGCACGGATGGATCCAGCCCTGCTTTCTCTGCGGGGAGAACACGCCCGGAGCGGGTCAGGGCGATGGCTGTGCCATGTTCCCATCACCTTGGCATCCCGGCACGGTGCCCTCCCGCCCGGGCACGTGGCGGCAACTGCGTCGCCCGCCCGGGAGAGCTGCCAGGGCCGGGAACACGACAGGGCAGAAATATTTCCCCCGCCCTGCAGCGCAAACAGGGAGGGAGAGGGGACGGAGAGGGACGAGGCGTCGGGAACGCGCGGCCGGGAGGGCAGAGCCCTGAGTCACCACAGCACGGCTCGGCACGGCTCGGCACGGGGGCTTCTAGGGGGGCCGGGACCCCCGGAGCGGCTCCCGGCACCGGCGACGCAGGTCGCCACCTGTGTCCTGGCTCGTCCCCACATCGGTCACCGCCCCCGGCGCTCACAGATGCCCCCCAGGGCCAGACCCCTCCTCAAACAGGGCAGCCTGGGGGGCTGCCAGGGGAGTGCCAGCCCGGCGCGGTGCTCTGTGTGTGTGTGACCCCCAAATCGGGCTGCGGACCCCTGAGCTCTTTGCTCCCCGCAGCGCCGATGGCTTCGCAGCCCTAAGGGTGTAATTAATGGTAATGACCCTCCGTGGGGAAACCGAAGCTTTGGGAACGATGTGCCCCAGGGAACTGAAAGTGGGGTGCAGATTCCCCACCACCCCAGGGCACCCCAAAAACCTCCCCCCCACTCCCAGCGCAGCGCCCACGCGGGGCTCGCCCCCATCCTGCCCCTCGGAGTGTCCCCCAAACCTGGCCCAGGGGGGCTCCTCCGGGCGCCCCCTCCTCTCCGGCCCCCCCAGCCAGCTCTTACCTCTTGGGTGGTGCCAGCGGGGACCCCCGGGGAGCGCCGCGGGTTTGGGGAGCCCCGGGGGGGAGCGGGACGGAGCTGCGAGCGGCAGGGAAAGAAAATCCACGGCACGGACTTTGCCGGGAGAAGAGCGGGGGGATCTCAGCCCATCGCGGGGGACTGGCAGGGAAAGCCCCCCGAGAGCATCCCGCGGGTGATCAGGAGCCACCTCCACCCCGGCGCGGGGTCCCCGAGAGCCCCGACCCCCCTGGGCTGCGATGAACCCCCCCGAGCTCCAGCGCTCCCCGCTCTGGAGCGGGGCCGGCCCATTCAGAGTTTCCAGTGACATTTCCAGGGATGGGATCCAGGGAAAGGAGCCAGGAGGCTGAACTCATCCCACGCCCCGCGCACGCGTTCCCGCACACCCGGCCCCCCGCTTACGAAACGGGGCGAGCCCGGCGGCGCCAGCCCCCTGTCGCGATGGAGATGGGGACCTGGGGGGAATTTCTGGGAGAAAAGCGCTGGCCGGAGGTCAAGACCGAGTGGGGAGTGGGATCTGTGCTCCCGTGGCCCCCCAAGCCCCGGGACGGGGGATCTGGTGAGAGCAGAGCTCCCATCCCTGTTGCCACCCACTTTCCCATGAGTGACGCTCCATCCACTCCATCCCTGAGGAATCTGGGCACTGGAGACTCCCATGGAACACCCCCGTGCCCTGCTCTGTGGGTGCCCCCTATCCCACTCACCCTCTCCAGCAGCGCCTGCACCCTCCACTCACCCGCCGGCCACTTCCTGCTCCCCAGAACTGCTGACACCCCCAAAACGGGGCTGCATCAGCCCTTCCTCTATCCCGTGAGCTCCTCGTGAGCTCCCGCGGGGATGGTGGCTCAGCTGCCACCCCTCGGTCCCCATCAAACCACCCGTCCCCTGCCGCTGGGGGCGAGGGGGACCATGGCAGAGCGATATCTGGCTGCGATGCTGCACCCAAGGGACACTGGGGACATCGGGGACATCGGCGACATTGGGGACATCGGGGACACGGGCGGGTGTCCTTCCCATTGCCGCAGCCCTGGGGAACGCAGCCGCCACCCAATGCCATGGGAAGGGGGCAGCTCCTCGGTGCCAGCTGGGGACACCGCGGGGAGGGCACAGGTTGGGGACAGAGGCTGATCCTGCTGGAAAAACTCGGGGTGACAAGGGCAGGGAGGGCAACAGCGCTGGGGGGAAGGCGGGGGCACTCAGGAGAGGGTTAAACCCTGCGAGAGGACCCCAAACCCCATCCCTGCTCTCAAGGGGTAACGAACCCCTCCATGTCACCTCCAGGTCCCCTCTAGGCCACCAAGTGACATCTCCGGAGGTCGCAGCACCCGTTGGCGATGTGGGGAGCAGCTCCTCAGCCACCGCAGCCCAGCCTGGGGTGCCAACACCCCCCAACCAAGCTCCGACTCACCTCCCCGTCCCCTTGCCCGGCGAGGAGCCTCCAGCGCCGGCCCTGCCTCGGTCCCTCCCTCCCCGCGGCTCCAGCACCAGCCTCCGCTCGCAGATAAATATTTAACGCGCAGCCCGGGCCGGGATTAACAAAGGGCGAGTGTTTCCTGTTTGCTCAGCGCGGCGATGCCAGCCGGGAGCGCGCGGCCGGCCCCAGGGATGCTCCCAGGGATGCTCCCATGGTCAGGGATGTGCCGGAGTGCCCCCGGTGCAGAGCGCGGGGTCCGGGAGCGATGCTGGGATGGGGAAGGGAACTGGGGGCCACCCCAGGTCTGTGGGAACACCCAGGAAAAGGGTGGGAGAGCCGGAGCATCCTTTGCCGGTCACGCCCTGGATGCATCCGGAGGTTGAGGACAGGGAATGCCGTCAGGAGAACAGGTGGGAGACAGAGAGCACGTGGTGAGCCGAGCGCGAGGCGAGAGGTGGGAATTCCCGAGGGAGGGAAAAGGTGCTGTGGTTGGTGTAACACACTGGAGACTTCCAGAGCTGATTGTCAATGTTTGGCTGTCCCTGTGGCAGAGGGATGGATCCCAGATGTGGCAGCCACAGCTGGGAGGCACAGCAGGGAGGGAGCAGGTGATGCTGGAGCAGAGAGGGCTGCGGGAACCACCTCCTGCCCCAGGGAGGGTGGGAATCCCAGGCAGGAACCAGGTCAGCCCTGGAGCTGAGACCCATCCAGATGGATCCCAGCCAGCCCGACCCCAGGGTGTGGTGGGAGCACCTCTGGGTGTGGAGGGAGCACCTCTGGGTGTGGAGGGAGCACCTCCCAAAAGCAACAAGGAAGGAACCAGGGGTGAAACAAGAGCTGGCACATCCCCTCCTCTTCCCCCTGGCACCCAGGAGGGTTATTTGCCCAGGGAAGGACGAGGAGGAGGATGTGAGAGCTCTCCAAACCCACCCACGTGTGCCCACATGCCAGAGGTTGGGAAACACCACCTGGGCATTGCCCCGACCTTGGAGAGGCTGGAAAAGCCCTCAAATCCCTCCTCCCAACAGCACCCCACGAGCCAGACCCCCTTTACCCCCAAAAAACCACAGTGGAGCCAAGTGACTGTGTCAATTTTTATCTTTTTTTTTCTTTTTTTTCCTCCTTAAAGATGACTCCGATTTACATCGAGACAGTTCTAACAAATTCATTCCTTGTTTCACAAAAAAAAAAATTATATTAAATAATTTCTGCCAATAAATAACATTTTCACCATTTGTTTGTTTTTTTTCTTTCCTTTTAACAGAACTAAAAAAAAAAAAAAGAAAAAAAAAAGCAAGAAATAAAAATAAAAATTAAAAAGGAGGCAGTCTCCAGGCAACGGGCGTACGATCCTTCACCATCCCTGCACCCCCAGGGGGCTTCAGGTCCTCCCTGGCTGAGGTTGGTGGGATCTGCAGCCCACCCAGCTCACCTGGCCAGGTGGGATCTATGCCAGAGGCAGCCAGGGAGGTTCTCCCAATCCCAAAAATAAAATTAAGCTTGAACTCAACCCACCACCCGCCCCATTGCCGACTCCCCTCCTTGGACATGCACCTTGCTAGAACATGCAAAAAAACCCAGGCTGTGGGGACGTGGGGGCTTCCCTGGATTTGGGGGGTCCCTCGGGGAGGTGGGGGCTCCCCCAAGGCCGGTGGGTTTCCCAGAATCCCAGTTGTCCAAGCTCCAGGTGGCAGCCGGGGAGGGGAAGGGACGGGCGGGAGCTCCGAGATGAGGGGCCTCGAGACATGCACAGCTCTGAGGCTCCGGGTTTGGGGGGAAAGGAGGAGGAAAAGGGGAATTTGGGGGGAAAGGAGGAGGAAAAGGGGAATTTGGGGGGGGTTTAGGATTTATTTTTTTTTGGTTTGCCATGGTGGGAGTCAGGACAGGGAGTCCTGCTCCGAGGTTGTTATCACCATCTTCCCCAGGAGTGGATGGATGGGGGATCTTGGTGCTGGGGCAGGGAAAGCTCTGCATTCCCACCAGGATGCCAGCATGGGTCATTAACTGAGGGGGTAATTAGCACCCAGAGCCCCACTGCTGCTCCTCATTCCCCTGGGAACTGGTTTAAAGGGAAGAGGGGACCTGGAAGTGTGACATCCTTGTGGCTCCTGGCACAGGGCACAGGGAAGGGAACATCCAGCCCTTGGCCACCTTCTCCAGGGCTGGGACAACCAACATCCATCCCTTGGCCACCTTCTGCAGGGCTGGGACAACCAACATCCAGCCCTAGGCCACCTTCTCCAGGGCTGGGACAACCAACATCCAGCCCTGGGCCACCTTCTCCAGGGCTGGGACAACCAACATCCAGCCCTGGGCCACCTTCTGCAGGGCCAGGGCAACCAACATCCATCCCTTGGCCATCTTCTCCAGGGCCAGGACACTGGGAAGGTGGAGCCCCACCAGCTCCAGGAACAGAAGGACCAACATCCAGCCCTTGGCCACCTTCTGCAGGGCCAGGGCAACCAACACTGAGCCTCTGGACACCTTCTGCTGGTCCAGGACACTGGGAAGCTGCAGCCCTACCAGCCCCAAGGATTAGAGGGGACCAACATCCAGCCCTTGGCCACCTTCTCCAGGGCTGGGACAACCAACATCCATCCCTGGGCCACCCTCTGCAGGGCCAGGGCAACCAACACTGAGCCCTGGGCTACCTTCTCCAGGGCTGGGACAACCAACATCCAGCCCTGGGCCACCTTCTCCAGGTCCAGGACACTGGGAAGGTGGAGCCCCACCAACCTCAAGGATTGGAGGGGACCAACATCCATCCCTTGGCCACCTTCTGCAGGGCCAGGGCAACCAACATCCATCCCTTGGTCACCTTCTGCAGGGCCAGGGCAACCAACATCCAGCCCTTGGCCACCTTTTCCAGGTCCAGGACACTGGGAAGCTGCAGCCCCACCAACCTCAAGGATTGGGGGTGATCAACATCCATCCCTTGGCCACCTTCTCCAGGGGTGGGACAACCAATATCCAGCCCTTGGCCACCTTCTCCAGGGGTGGGACAACCAATATCCAGCCCTTGGCCACCTTCTGCAAGGCCAGGGCAACCAACATCCAGCCCTTGGCCACCTTCTGCTGGCCCAGGACACTGGGAAGCTGCAGCCCCACCAGCCCCAGGAATGGAGGGGCAGCTCTGAATCCCCCAAAGCACAAAGTCCAAAGGGATTTTGGGGAGAGGGAACTGGTGATGCCGGAGCAGGAGGGTTGGGGGACAAACTGGCAGCAAAGCAACCCCCCTCTGGGCGATTCCCCCCCTGGTTGGGGAAGGGGGTGCCAGGCTCGGGGTCCCGCGGTTCCCATCCCAAATTTCCCGACTAAAAACCTGCTGCTTGGGTGAGATCCCAGCCTGGGTCAGCACAACACGCCCGAACATGCACGGGCAGCACCTGGCACGGTCTGTGCGCTCGGATACCACACACGGGCTCACGGCGATCAAAGGAGGCCCCTAAAGAACAAAGAATACTCACAGACAAAGGCAATTTGGCCCCAGGGCGCGGGTGGGGGGAGGGAAGCTCGTTCCAAACATCTCGCACTTTTTGCAAAGCAGTGGGCGTGTTAAAAAGAAAAAAAAAAAAAGGGAAAAAGGGGGGGAAAAAAAAGAGGGAAAAGTGGAGGCATGTGACTGGTGGAAAGCCGGTGGTTTGCTCATGGAATCCTAAGGAGCTGGTGTGGAATTAAGTGACGTAGGATGCTAAGATGGTCTGAAAGCTTCCTGCAAAGTTGCTGTTTTTCCTCTCACAAAGGGAAGACAGCAAGATCCAGAGGAACAGTTGTTGGCAAAGATTCCTTGGGAGAGGCTCGGCCCAGCTTGGGAAAAGGTGGGAAAGAAGGGAAAGCTGGTCAGGGCTTTGCTGGGACTCCGGGCAGTGGATGAGGCTCACATGGCATTGGGAAGGGAATGGGAATCTCACAGAATGGGAATCTCACAGAATGGGAATCTCACAGAATGGGAATCTCACAGAATGGGAATCTCACAGAATCCTTCTCCAAAGGAAACAGGAACAGATCCATTCTCCAAAATCCCTGACACCACACAGGGGGTGTCCCCTGGGAGCCCCTGGAGATCCCTCTCCAGCACTGCACAAACACCCTTCCAAAAATTCCCACCAGATCCCACAAAATCCTTCTCCAAAGGAAACAGGAACAGATCCATGCTCCAAAATCCTGACACCACACAGGAGTGTCCCCTGGGAGCCCCTGGAGATCCCTTTCCAGGACTGCACAAACACCCTTCCAAAAATTCCCACCAGATCCACCTGGCTCCCTCTCCCAACCCCCTCCTGTCAAACCTCCCTGCAGCCAAGGGGAGGGATGTGCTTCCCAAACTGGGGGGTGCCTTGTAACCAGCACATCTCCCAAAAACCAGCAGCATCCCCACACAGCTTCTCCCAGATTTTTATCTGGCTGCTGGGAAAGGCTGAGGTGCCTTTGGAGTCAGAGGAATAACCACGGGGTAACAGGGGGTGACACCCAAGTCACCCACAGTGAGTGAAAGACCCCCAGAATGCACCCCAGGGGACAGGGAGGTGACACTGGGGGGGCCTCACCCCAAACTGACCAGCAAGGGCTGATTCCAGAGCTGGAAACAGGGAATGGCAGCATGTGATAGTGGGATAACAGGGGGTTTGTATTCCCCAGGTTATAAACCAACCCCTTTTCCTTTAAAATTCAGGCCTGGCAGCTTTCCCAAAGATCATCAGACAGCAGAGATAATTCCTCTGCTCTGAATCAGAGCAATTCCCAAGGGAATTCTGCTGCAAAGTGGCTGCTCCGAGTCAGAACAGCCCGGGAAGAGCCACAACAAGGGGCAGCACTTCCCCCACCTGCCTTCCCCTTATTTTTTGTCTGGGATTCCACTGGAATGAAGCTGAATTCCTGAAGGAAAAGGTGCTGGGACTGATATAACACCCTGGAGTCCTTCAGAGCCAATCCTGGCTGTCACCCTGGAAAAGGGATGGATCTCAACAAAGTGCCTTCCAGGGAATTGTTGCTACAGCAGCAGCTGCAGGTAGGGAAGGACTTGAAAACAACAGGAAAATCTGGGAAGAAAACAGGTGTGAAAAGGAAAACCAACCCAACCCTATCCTGAAGGGAAGGCCAACTCCAAATTGTCCCAAAGCCAACGACCCAAGTTGCCTGGTTTGACTGGTTTTGGTTTCTTTTAATCCCCTCCTCACAGAGGTTTGGCCTCTCAGGGAGGGCAGCTGGACAGCACAACATTCCCGGGATGCACCAGCAGTTGGATTGGTTTCTAAATTAAAAAAAAAAAAAAATGGCCGTTTTTTATATATATTGAACATAAATAAAAAAAAAAAACAAATTACAAAATGGTCGCCCTTCCTCACAGAACGGATGCGAACTGGATTTATGGACGTGCCTCCAGGTGACGTTGGTTTCTCCCCCCCCTCGCCCCCACCCCACCCCGATAATAAATAAATAAAATTCATGAAGTTTTGGATCCTTTAGTGGTGCAGGTTTGGGCGCCGGGAGCGTTACTGGGACTTCTTCCCTGTGCCGTTCTTGTCCGCAGAGTTCGAGGTTACCAAGTTCACGGGCCCGTCCGAGTGCAGCGAATCCTTGCGCGGGGGCATCCGCTCGTTGATCCGGTCCAGCCCTCGCGCCTCCTCGAAGCTGCGGATCTTGTGCTGGGGGGAGAATCCACGGATGGCTGCGGGAGAAGGGAGCAGGAGGAGGAGAGGGTTATTCCCAGCCAGGGATTCCCGGGAGGAGCCCTTGAGCGCGAGGCAGACACCAAGGGACAGTCAGAGGGACGGAAAGCAGCTGTCTGGGTTTGGGATCCAGGGGGAAGGTTTGGGTTTGGGATCCACCCTCTGGAGCCACAGGGAAGTTTTGGGTGGTGGGTTTGGGTATGGGATCCACAGGGAAGTTTTGGGTTTGGGATCCACCCTGTGGAGCCACAGGGAAGTTTGGGGTGATGGTTTTGGGTCTGGGATCCACAGGGAAGGTTTGGGTGGTGGTTTTGGGTTTGGGATCCACCCTGTGGAGCCACAGGGAAGGTTTGGATGGTGGTTTTGGGTCTGGGATCCACAGGGAAGGTTTGGATGGTGGGTTTGGGTTTGGGATCCACCCTGTGGAGCCACAGGCAAGTTTTGGGTGGTGGGTTTGGGTATGGGATCCACAGGGAAGTTTTGGGTTTGGGATCCACCCTGTGGAGCCACAGGGAAGGTTTGGGTGGTGGGTTTGGGTATGGGATCCACAGGGAAGTTTTGGGTTTGGGATCCACCCTGTGGAGCCACAGGGAAGTTTGGGGTGATGGTTTTGGGTCTGGGATCCACAGGGAAGGTTTGGGTGGTGGGTTTGGGTTTGGGATCCACCCCGTGGAGCCACAGGGAAGCTTTGGGTGGTGGGTTTGGGTATGGGATCCATAGGGAAGTTTTGGGTTTGGGATCCACCCTCTGGAGCCACAGGGAAGTTTGGGGTGGTGGGTTTGGGTATGGGATCCACAGGGAAGTTTTGGGTTTGGGATCCACCCTGTGGAGCCACAGGGAAGTTTTGGGTGGTGGGTTTGGGTATGGGATCCACCCTGTGGGGCCACAGGGAAGTTTTGGGTGGTGGGTTTGGGATCCACCCTGTGGAGCCACAGGGAAGGTTTGGATGGTGGTTTTGGATCTGGGATCCACCCTGTGGAGCCACAGGGAAGTTTGGGGTGATGGTTTTGGGTCTGGGATCCACAGGGAAGGTTTGGGTGGTGGTTTTGGGTTTGGGATCCACCCTGTGGGGCCACAGAAGTTTTGGGTGGTGGGTTTGGGTATGGGATCCACCCTGTGGAGCCACAGGGATGTTTTGGGTGATGGTTTTGGGTCTGGGATCCACAGGGAAGTTTGGGGTGGTGGGTTTGGGTTTGGGATCCACCCTGTGGAGCCACAGGGAAGGTTTGGATGGTGGTTTTGGGTCTGGGATCCACAGGGAAGGTTTGGGTGGTGGTTTTGGGTATGGGATCCACCCTGTGGAGTCACAGGGAAGTTTTGGGTGATGGTTTTGGGTATGGGATCCACAGGGAATTTTTGGGTTTGGGATCCACCCTGTGGGGCCACAGAAGTTTTGGATGGTGGTTTTGGGTTTGGGATCCACCCTGTGGGGCCACAGGGAAGTTTTGGGTTTGGGATCCACCCTGTGGGGCCGTGGGGGGGTTTTGGGTGGTGGTTTTGAGTCTGGGATCTACAGGGAATTTTTGGGTTTGGGATCCACCCTGGGGGCTGTGGGGGGGTTTTGAGTGGTGGTTTTGGGTCTGGGATCCACAGGGAAGTTTTGGGTTTGGGATCCACCCTGTGAGGCCACAGGGAAGTTTTGGGTGATGGTTTTGGGTATGGGATCCACAGGGAAGTTTTGGGTTTGGGATCCACCCTGTGGAGCCACAGGGAAGTTTTGGGTGATGGTTTTGGGTATGGGATCCACAGGGAAGTTTTGGGTTTGGGATCCACCCTGTGAGGCCACAGGGAAGTTTGGGGTGGTGGTTTTGGGCTTGGGCTCCACAGGAAAGTTTTGGGTGGTGGGTTTGGGAATTGATGCTGTGGTGCAGGTGGGAATTATGGCACCAAAGTTTAGTGTTGAACCACAGCAAATTTGGCCACTAAGAGCCTCTCTTAGGAATAGTTTGGGTTGGAAGGGAGCTTAAAATCATCTCATCCCACCCCTGCCATGGGCAGGGACACCTTCCACCATCCCTGGTTGCTCCAGTCTGGCCTTGGACACTTCCAGGGATTGGGCAGCCACAGTTTTGGGCAACTTGTGCCAAGGATTTCTTCCCAACATCCCACCTAAATCCTTTTTTAAATCCAGTAGCAGGAATTTGAAAAGAACCAGACAAGTGCTTGCTGTCCCCAGAGAGTGAAATCTCAGGAAAAATTCAAAGCTGAAAAACACCATACTAAAAAATAATAATTCTACAAAAAAAAAAAGCCAAACCAGACCGACAGAACAGACACCACCACAAGGCTCTGAACTCCGACACAAACCACACACTGCAACACCAGGAGAGGGAACAGCTAATCCTTGGATCACAAAGGCGGAATTCTTGCATGACCAGGAGACACATGGGCAGTTTTGGGGGGATGGATCCCCCTGAGGGAATTCCCATCTCTGTTCCATCACTGGCTGAGCACGTCCATCCAGAGCAAATGTGAAACTTCTTTGTGTTACACATAATTTAAGGAAAAGGGGGTTGTGCCAAACCTTTTACAAGGACTTGGCTGCTTTACAAACAACTTCCCTTGGTGAGCAAAGTCTCTTAGAGAGCTGAGTGACCCCATTCAGTATCGAGGAAAAATCCTCTGGGATCTGCCACTCCAAAGGGAGAAACCTGCTCTCCACCTTGTCCCAGAAGGCAGGAATTCCACCAGCACCACAAAATCCTCTATTTCCTAAGGATTTTGACTGGGCTGGCAGCCTGGAGTCCCCCACAGGATCAGACTACAGGACCCCAACCACCAGAGCACAAACCGCTCTGGTGACCCTCCAAATAAAGGTGGTTTCACTGAGCAACGACCTCAAACAGCCCCAGACCAACCCACTGGGTTGTTTTTTTGCCCCCCACTGCTGGTGATGCAAGAGTAAAAAGCTTCTGTAAAGGCTGGTAAAGCTCTTTAGGGTCAGCACACGCACACACGGAGATGGTTTGGGTCTCTCGCCGCGTTCTAGCCATACCTTCCCGTGCCTCTACCGCTTCTACTGTGGCTGCAATACAGAAGAACAGTGGCATGCAAAAAATGAAGACAGGAAAATAAAAAAACAAAACAAAAAGAAAAAAAAAACAAAACAGAGTGACAGTGAGTGATCCGACATCATGGCTGCGACGCAGAGCCCACGCTCCCCCAGCCCCGGTGCTGCCAAACCACTGGTGAGAGGGAAGAAGAGGTGACAGCAGGTGGAGAGGAGGGTGGGAAAGGGACTCTCTCGGGCTCAGGGGGAGTCTCCTTTCCTCTGGATTTGTCACACAGATTGATCTGATGGAGAAATGAGAAGCAGAGAGAGAGGGCTTCCTGCTGTGTGTGCCGGGGCGAAGGCATCCCATGGAAAGGACAGGGATAACCCCGGGCTAAGCCATGGATCTCACCCCCTGCTCCCAGCTGGGCGGCTCTGGGGAGCCCTGGCCACCAGCTGGGTGGCTCTGGGGCATCCTGGCCACCAGCTGGGTGGCTCTGGGGAGCTCTGGCCACCAGCTGGGCGGCTCTGGGGAGCCCTGGCCACCAGCTGGGTGGCTCTGGGGCATCCTGGCCACCAGCTGGGTGGCTCTGGGGCATCCTGGCCACCAGCTGGGTGGCTCTGGGGAGCTCTGGCCACCAGCTGGGGGGCTCTGGGGAGCCCTGGCCACCAGCTGGGCGGCTCTGGGGCGTCCTGACCACCAGCTGGGCGGCTCTGGAGTGTCCTGGCCACCAGCTGGGGGGCTCTGGGAGCCCTGGCCACCAGCTGGGTGGCTCTGGGGAGCCCTGGCCACCAGCTGGGTGACTCTGGGAGCCCTGGCCACCAGCTGGGTGGCTCGGGGAGCCCTGGCCACCAGCTGGGTGGCTCTGGGGAGCCCTGGCCACCAGCTGGGTGGCTCTGGGGAGCCCTGGCCACCAGCTGGGTGGCTCTGGGGAGCCCTGGCCACCAGCTGGGTGGCTCTGGGAGCCCTGGCCACCAGCTGGGTGGCTCTGGGGCTCCCTGGTCACCTTCAGGAGGGAAATCCCATGGAATTCACCCACCACCACCACAGCTGTGTGAGGGAAGTGATTCCCAGGGATGGGGAGATGTGTTGGAGCAATGGGGAGGAGAGGGCAGCGTGTTTTCCAGGGAAGGACAAGCAGCAGAAACTGGGGCTGTTCTACTCATGATGCTTTGAGTTATAGGAAAAAATAAGGCTGATGCTTCAAATCCAGTTTGGCTTCAGCTCCACCTCCTAAAAGTGTTACCAAGCAACGAGGCACCACCAAGCTCAGCAACATCCCCCTTCCTAAACCTGCTGCAGCACAGGCCAAGTTTTGGTAGGCACTGCCTCAACACCTGGGAAGAGGCTCTTCCCTAGAACAGATTCTCTGGGTTTTACCCTCAAACCCCCACTCTGGCCCCATACAAAGGCCACATGGTCCTTGGTAGGACATGGGGGAAAGATGGAGCTGTGGCTGAACAGTTTTTCCCCTGGATTTGGTGACTTTATTCCATCCATTTTGCTAAGCTGTGCTGTGGAAGGCTGGGAAGGGTCCCCCCACTGCTACCTGCAGCACTTTTGGGGTTTTCTGGGGTGCAGAGGCACCCCAAAAAGGGGGCAACCCCCTCTTCAGCTCCCTGAGCTCCCATAAATTCACCAGGAGGCTGCCGGGAGTGTGAAGGGATGTGTGAAACGGGATGGGGTGGAAGAAGGGGGCAGGATGGGGAGAAAAGGAGTGGGAGAAGGGGGTAGGACTGGGAAAAAGGGGTGGGAGAAGGGGACAGGATGGGGAGAAGGGGGTGAGAGGGCAGAAGAAGCAGGTGGTGCGAGGCAAGAGCAGGTGGAGCCTGCAGCCATAAAGAGGCAGCGGGCAGGGCGGGTCAGGCAGAGCAAAGGCCCAGCTTGTTTGTTCTGTCTTGGGGAGATATTTATTTTGGGGCAGGGGGAAGGTCCCTGGTAGCCCTCAGAGAACCCCCTGAGAGGGGAAGGGGCTGGAGAATGTCACAGCATCACGCTGACAAAGCTGCTGCAACAGCCACCTTCCCACTCAGGTTCTGTTCCCAGAACTGGGGCAACAGGACCATGATGGTGTCTATAAAAAAAGGGGGAAAAAAATCCATCCTCCTCTGTGGGCAGAGAAATCCATGAGTTTGGGAGTGCTGCTGCATCCTCCCCAGGAGCAGGCAGCAATATCTGCACGTTTTCTGCTCATGAACTATTTAATCCAGGCAGCTCCAGCCCCGTGTGAGCTGCAGGAAATCCCTGGTGCCCACGGGAAGGGGGAAACTGGGGACGTGCCAGCGTTCAAAGGATGGCAGGAAAGGATTAAAACACTGGATTACAGGATTCCCTCTGGGGACACGTTACTGGGACAGCTCATTCCCTGACCATCAGCCAAGCTCCCTCCCTCGGAGTGGAAAGCCCATGGATTGGATCCTGCTCCCAGCATTCCATCAACACAGAGCTGCTGAGAGAGGGAGAAGAGTGGAAAGAAACCCCCAAAACCAGATCAAAACCTGAGAGGAGCCTTAATGTAAAACACCCAGGCCTGGAGGGATCTCAGTCCTTCAGCTAAATCTTCATCCAGGCCTGGGGGAATCTCAGTCCTTCAGCTACATCTTCATCCAGGCCTGGAGGGATCTCAGTCCTTCAGCTACATCTTCATCCAGGCCTGGGGGAATCTCAGTCCTTCAGCTAAATCTTCATCCAGGCCTGGAGGAATCTCAGTCCTTCAGCTACATCTTCATCCAGGCCTGGGGGAATCTCAGTCCTTCAGCTAAAGCTTCCTGTGTTTGGGATTCCTGATTTCCCAGGGGCAGATTAGGGGGAGGTTTAACGAAGAACAAACAAGGTGTGTCAGTGTCACATTCACACAGAGGCTGTCACACAGCAGCAGCAGCAGCAGCAGCAGCAGCAGCAGCAGCAGCAGCGAGGTGAGGCAGAGGATGTGCACCATGCAGCATCAGAAGGGAAAGAGAGGATAGAACTCCTTGCAGAAACACACAGTTAAGCAATGCACATGCTTTGTGAGGTGCTGGGGAGTTTTTTCTTCCTCGAGGGTACACAGGGACACCTTGGCATCTCTCCACAGCCCCACCTACACCTCTGCTCCTTTTCCTGGTTTGGGATCCTTCCTCCCCGTGGGCTGAGCCATCCCCGGGGGGCCCTGGCACCCCCAGGCTGCCTGTGGGGCTGGGCAGGGGGTTTGGGGCAGCAGGAGGAGCAGAGCAGGGGGGGATCAGGGACACTCACCGGTCTGCAGGGTCTGCCTGCCCCCCGAGAGCACTCCCAGGGGCAGGGTACCTGTGGGGGTCAGGCCTTTGAGGGTCAGCACGCTCTCGCTCTCCTCCCTGCAGGGGCACAACACACCCGGGTGAATCCCACCTGGGGCCCCTCTGCCAGGCCTGGACAACCCTCTCCATGAAGTTTTCCCTCATATCCAGCCTAAACCTCACAAGGCTGTTTCCTCTCATCCTGTCACTTGCTTTCTGGAAGAAGAGTCTGAGCCCCATCTCACTACAACAGGTAGAAGTGTCCTGAAAGAGGCAAACCCACCACCTCAAGCCTCTTCCACCTGCTCTGAAGGAAGTTTTGTGAGGGTTTCCCTCCCTTCCTTCCTGATGGGGGTTCCCCTGTTAACCAACCCCTAAATTAAACCCAACCCCCAAAATAAACCCAGCCCCAAATTAAACCCAGCCCCAAATTAAACCCAGCCCCCAAATTAAACCCAATCCCCAAAATAAACTCAGCCCCAAAATAAACCCAACCCCCAAATAAAACTCAACCCCCAAAATTAAACCCAACCCCAAAATAAACTCAGCCCCCAAAATAAACCCAATCCCCAAAATAAACCCAACCCCCAAATTAAACCCAGCCCCAAATTAAACCCAGCCCCCAAATTAAACCCAGCCCCCAAATTAAACCCAGCCCCCAAAATAAACCCAGTCCCCAAAATAAACCCAGCCCCCAAAATAAATCCAACCCCCAGATTAAACCCAACCCCAAAATAAACCCGACTCCCAAATTAAACCCAACCCTCAGATTAAACCCAACCCCAAATTAAACCCAACCCCCAGATTAAACCCAACCCCAAAAATAAACCCAGCCCCCAAACTAAACCCAGCCCCCAAACTAAACCCAGCCCCCAAACTAAACCCAGCCCCCAGATTAAAGCTCAGCTCCCAGCCCCTCCTTACCGAAGGACTGAGAACACACGTGCCATCTTCCCAATGGCTCTGATCTTGTTCCTGATGATCTCCTTACGGACTGTTGTCCCACCTTAGGGAGAGAAAAGAGCAAACAGCAGCAGGTTGAAGGTCTCCTGCTTTCCAGGGAATGTCAGTATGAAGCACCTGCCTGACTCCAGGAAAAGAAATCATGTTTTACAGATTCACAGCTACACTGGAGAGAGAACGGTGCTGGAGGATGGCATCAGGATGGCACCAGGATGGCAGTGAGAAGGGCAACACCAACGAGATGGCACACGGACTCAAGAGCTCTAGAGAGAGTAGAACCACCAAAGGACACGGATTCGGGGAGGTCTTTGTTGGAAGCTCACCAGGTTGGCTCACACTGCACAGGATGTAACACAAATGACTCAGCCATGTAGACACAGTTTTGCAAGGCAGAGCACGGAGGGATCTGAGGGCTGATGGGCACTGAAGCATCAGCTTTGGCATCCAAGGAGCACAGGGAAGGGCTGGCCAGAGCCTGGCAACTCTGCTCGGGCCCCACACAAACACAAGGGGAGAGACGTGAACTCCCCTCCCGCTCCACGGACCAAAGGGGAGAGAAAAAGCATGGAGGGAACTGAAACCAAACCAAAAAAAAAACCTCAGGTAAATCAGGGGAACAAATCCATCTCCTCTCAGCTGAGATTCCTCACATGGCCCAGTACACATCAGGACAGGAAAGCCAAACCCAGGTCTAACATGCACCATGGCTCAGCCATGCACTACGTGGCTGCATTCAGAGTCAGGAAGAGACGTGACCCGGTTCCTCAGGCTCCTGGAGGAACTCAGAAGGGTTAAAGAACACATGGAGCTTATGTTAAAACTGAAAGGGGATGAAGAGCCTGCCCCACTAGTCAGCTCTGGAAATCCACTTCAAGGATCTGGTGGCACAGGCAGTGAAAATTAAGCTGGTAGCAAATTCTAGCTGGGTACCTTTCGGATAGCTTGAAATGTAGTGATCTTCAGGGAGAGGAGACACCAAGAAACAAGTAGATGAAGACAGAGATAGAAGAAACAAATTTAATTTTCATGGGACGGGAGGAAGGAGAAAAAAAAAACAAACCAAAAACCAAAAAGCAAAAACGAAATGCAATGGGAGAAGCGGGTTAAGAGTCTCCACCTGGGACAGAAGCAGCTCAGGGCCCCACTTCTCACTGCCCCCCTCAGCTTCCTGAGGCCCCCCAAATTCCAAACTGCACATCAGCTCAGCCACTGATTAGTCCCTTTTAAACTGCACTGTAGTTTTCAGGGAGGGGTGACATGAGAAGGCACTTTAGAGAGAGTTCACTGCAACAGATGAGAAGATTGGGTGGGGATTTTGGTGCAGAAAAATTTGAACTGGGGGAAAAAATCACCAGCAACCTGTGTAAGGAGCAGGAAACCATTCCCAGATTAGCTGGCAAGAAGTGTCTGTCACAGTGAACATCATTTAATTTCTCTGGGACTGAACAGCAAACGAGGAAAAAAAAAGTGTTTCTGACCCAGAACTGCACAAGGTTTGGCCAAAAAGGAACTGGAGACCCTGGCTGGGCATCCAGCTATAAATCAAGTGCATCAAACACCTTCCCCACCTCCTCCCCCACTGTTACCAGGTCCCAACAGTTTTACCTTCCAACGTCTCATCACCATCCGAAATCAGCTCGTCATCGGAGCAGATGTTGAGGATGTTAACGAGCATCTCGGTGACTGCAAGAGGCACAGACAGGGGGGTCAGAGAGCCCTGAGGGCACGTGTGAGCACTCAGAGGGATTGGGAGGGTGAGCTGGACCAGGGAATGGTTCTCAAGGTCGTTAATTCCCTGGGAGTGGGAGCCTGAAGACACTTTTAGCCGCAGCTGCCGGTACCTCGCAGCGGTACCAGAGCAGACGACACACGCTCCGTCTTCTGCCAAGGAGGTGGATTCAATCCAAGCACATCACAGAGGAACCAGACGTGGGGAATGAGGTGCCAACATTCCTGCAGAACAGCCTGAGCTCGCCCAAGCTCCCCCCTCCCCATCCCAACCATCCCAACAGGCCACCTGGCTCCAGGAATGCTGAATTTGAGGTGGGGGATTCGACCTTTGGCGCCTCAAAGTCAAAAAAACCTTTGGGAGTTTTCAGAGCTTGATCCACACTCCAGACACACAACACTGGGGTGGAATTTAAACTCATCAGGAGATGTAAAAAAGCCTTTTGCTGGAAAGCTGAGGCAAAGTTTTGGGCATATTTTAAGCTGCCTTGCCTCCCTCAGAATGAAATAAGCCTCTGATTGAAGTGAATGTTTCCTTTCTGGTGGGCCATGAGCCAAACAGGAATTTTTAATTCCTCTGTTGCAAACCCAGAGCAAGAGAAACGTCTCCAAATTCTGAGCTGGGGCTACACAACTCATGATCAGCCCCACCAGCAATGCAGGAAGAGCAAGAAAGGAGCATTCTGTTGGTAAAAGGCCTTTAAAATAAGTATAAACAGCTGTTTTCCCAAGAATTTAAACCAGGACCATGAACATTTCCCTGAATTTCAACTGTTTTCCAGAGTTTCCTGGTATTAATGAACTGCAGCACTCTCCCAACACACATGGGACACATTTCTAACACTCAGGTTACTGGGACCAGGGACAGGAACTGGAACAGAAATCCCAATCTTTCTTACCCTTTTCCCCTACAAAAGGCAAAGACCATGTGAAGACATCCATGAAGTTTGGGAGCCAGTAAGGATGAGGGGAACAGTTGAACTGCCTGATGTTCATGACGTTGTTTTCGTATTTCAGTACAGCAGCTGGCAGAGAAAAAGCAAAGAGAACACACGTCTGTGTCAACTTCAGAGATCCAGGGAATGCTTTGGGGTGGAGGGGTCCTTAAAATTCATCCAGTCCCACTCCTGACATGGGCAGGGACACCTCCCACTATCCCAGGTTGCTCCAACTTGGCCTTGGACACTCCCAGGGATGGGGCAGCCACAGCTTCTCTGCCCAACCTGTGCCAGGGCCTGCCCATCCCCACAGCCAGGAATTCCTTCCCAATATCCCATCTATCCCTGTCATCTGGCAGTGGGAAGCCATTCCCTGTGTCCTGTCCCTCCATCCCTTGTCCCAGTTCCCTCTCCAGCTCTCCTGGAGTCTCTTTAGGCACTGGAAGGAGCTCTGAGGTCTCTCTGGAGCTTCTCTTCTCCAGGCTGGACACTCCCAGCTCTCCCAACCTTTGGAAGTTGTACTTGTGTTACTGAAACTTCATTATCAACATGAGATTACACTCGTGTACAATCAAACTCCCAGTTCCCCAAAACAAGAAGGTTTAAACACTCATTTTTTACTTTACTCATGTTGATTCTCTAAAGCTCCAAACAGTGAAGGTCAGTTGAACAAAACTGTTAAAATTTATGCAAAACACAAAGCCAAGATCCACAGAGAGGGGGGAAAAAACTCCCCAGAGCTGAGGAAAATCCCCTCATGGTTTAGAGGGCAGTGGAAATCCTGCCTACACCATCAGCTTCTCTTGGATGGCAGCACCCCACAATAGGGCTCCGTTGTCCCGTGGCTGGGAATGAAAAGCTTCATTGCAGGCTCTAGGACTGGACAGTTAATTACCACAGTAACACATCAAGTCACAGAACCAACCACTTCAGTCCAGCACACAAAGCTCTCTTTCATTTCATGCCCGAGAATGCAACTGGAGGAGAGGGTGTTGTATCAGAAATAGTGTATTTTTTGTAGCAAAACCAGGGATTGTCCCCCTGTGCTGGCACTGCTGGGAAACCTCCAGGGCTGTGCCAGGTCTGGGAGACTCAATTTAGGAAGGACATGGAGGGGCTGGAGAGTGTCCAGGGATGGGAATGGAGTCTGGAAGGGGCTGGAGCAGCAGGAGGGGCTGAGGGAGCCGGGGAAGGGTCTGGAGAACTCCTGAGGGTGCTGGGGGGGCTCAGCCTGGAGAAAAAGAGGCTCAGGGGGCACCTTCTGGCTCTGCAATCCCTGCCAGGAGGAGGGAGCTGAGGGGGATCAGGCTCTGCTCCAGGAACAGGGACAGGAGGAGAGGGAACAGCCTCAGGCTGGGCCAGGAGAGGGGTAGGTTGGACATGAGGAGGAATTTCCCATGGAAAGGGTGGTCAGGCCTTGGAAGGGGCTGCCCAGGGAGGTTTGGAGTGGCATCCCCATCGCTGGAGGTGCCCAAGGCAGGACTGGCAGTGGCACTGAGTGCTCTGGGCTGGGGGACAAGGTGGGCACAGGGTGGGTTCCATGGGCTGGGAGGGCTTTGCCAAGGTGGGCATCAGGCACAGGGTGGGCTCCATGGGCTGGGAGGGCTTTGCCAAGGTGGGCATCGGGCACAGGGTGGGCTCATTGGGCTGGGAGGGCTTTTCCAAGGTGGGCATTGGGCACAGGGTGGGCTCCAGGGGCTGGAAGGGCTTTTCCAAGGTGGGCATCGGGCACAGGGTGGGCTCCAGGGGCTGGGAGGGCTTTTCCAAGGTGGGCTTCAGGCACAGAGAGGGCTCTGTGAGCTGGGAGGGCTTTTCCAAGGTGGGCATCGGGCACAGGGTGGGCTTGATGATTTTGGGTGCCTTTTCCAATCTGGATGATTCTGAGAGGGCAGAGTGGGAGAGGGATTCCCTGACCCCCCCAAGAGCCCCTTACCCTTGTTGTTATAGACATCTAAGTAATTTGGTGCAGAGAAGATTGTGATTAGTGAGGGAAAGCCTGTTGTCTGGCTCTTCCTGTACATTCGGTACCTGGAAAACAAGGCAAGTGTTAGACATTGCCAGGGAAGAGCCCAGCCCTGCCCAGCCCAGCCCTGCCCAGCCCAGCCCAGCCCTGCCCAGCCCTGTCCAGCCCTGCTGCCAAACTCACCCAGCATCCTGGGCTTCATGAGCTCGGATTACGGATAACAAACTATTGTTCTGCAAAAATTCACACACTGCAGGATAACTGGAAAAGAAGGAAGCAAGGATAACTCAGCAGGTGGCAAAGGAGAGCACAGAGCACGTGTGGTCTGGATTTCAGGGACCAGACACTTGCAGAAATCATCTGGTTGGTGTCCAGAATGCCAAAAATCATCTGGTTTGTGTCCACAAAAATGTCACTGTATCACTCAAAAATTAATTGCAAAGGGTTCTTTTGAACAGACCCCTGGTGCCAAACCCTCCTTACAAATGGTTTGTCAGCACAAATGTGGCTTTTTTAGGCAGGACAAGATGATTTCCTAAAAGATTCTGGTACTGAAAACCCCTCACAGGGCTCCCTGCCAGGCAGAAGGAGCATCTCAGCTGTCTGAGACCACAACTTGAAAAAGTAACTTATCCAAAGACAACCAGTATTACAAAAGAAGGAAAAAGAAACACTAATTTGTGCATCAGAGATGAGAGAGAATTTCAAGTACACTGCACAGCCCCACAGAGGGACCTGAAAGGGATTTATTTGAGTGTAAGGGGAGACAAAGTGCCCTTTAAAACACCCTTTACCTGTAGAAATAGGAGCAGCCTCGGACGGTGTTGTGGGCAAAATGCTCCAGTGTTTTCTCATTGCCATAATCCTCAGAGGGATCAGACCAGAGCAGGTCACACATTGGACCAAAGGCTGGAGGCTCCTTAAACCTGTCTAACTGGAAAGGGGACACAAAATCAGGAGGCTGCTGGTGGGAGCAGTGGCAGGACACACACACCTCCATCCCCCTGGAATTCCATGCGGGAGTCAAGCCATTAACCCTCCCCACTGGGATCAGAAGGGATGGGAAGGCCCCAAGGAGATGACTTACTTTCCTAATGTCATCTAGACATGTGATTTCTGGAGAAAGTCCTCCATGGACACACAGGAATTGCTGGTTTAGGAGGGCAGCAAGAGGAAGACAGTCAAATGTATCCATGCACGCGTCATACACTCGCTCCGAGTATTTGATTCGACCTGGAAATGGCAATTAAATAAAGCTTTGATCAGCCAAAGTGCTGAGAAATAAATTCCAGGAGCTCCTAAGGCGATGTGGAAAATCTGTGTCACAAATCCAACTTTGCACCTGGTGAAAATACTGACTTGGAAAACATTTGCTGAAACGTTCCCATGAAGAGGAAAAGGCTTCGCTGTAACCTGGACTTGTTCAGGAATATTCACCTCCCTTCTGTTTTCCAGAGTCCCTGCACTGAGACTGACACAGAAAAGAGATTTTTCCACCTGATAGAAACTACAGAATAACCTTGAGATGCTCTTAAAGTGTTTCCATCCTTTCTTTACATCCCTGCTGCACCTCCAGGCTCATCCCATGCAGGTCATACACAGGGAAATGCAGCAGCTGTTGGATTTGGCAGAGCTAAATCCCAGTCACTGAAGGCAGGAATTGCCTTTCCAGCTGGACCCGGGTGCTGTGAGGCAGAATTTGCCCAGGATGCCCTTGCACAAATGGATTTTCACACTGTTAGAAGTGATAACAATCTCCACTGTTGCCTCATCCAGGCAGAGGTGAAGATGATTTTTCCATCCATTAAACAGCAATGCCGTGGCCTTTCCAAAGCACTTTGGCTCTTCCAGGAAGCCTCGTGCAGGATCTGAAATATCCTCATTTCACAGACACCAACAGGGTTTTTCAGAGGGAGGGGAAAGGCAGCACCTCCTGTTTTCCAAAGGGAAAAATCCCCACGTCCTGGTTCTGACTGAGCTCACCTGCCCCACCCGATGGCTGCAGGACCCAGCAAGGAGCTCAGGTGTTTTCCAGCTCATTTCTGAACAAACACACATTAATTAACACATTAATTATCATCTCATCACCTCTGAGCCTTCCCTCATCCAGCTACACCCGGAGCTGAAAGGGGAAAGACCAGACTCCCCATGTCAGGTCCTTCAGCAAGAATTCCCTAATGGAGAATTCCCTAATGGAGAATTCCCTATTGGAGAATTCCCTAATGGAGCCTTGCATTGCTGTTGTCCACCTTCTTTATTGCTTGGAATGACTGTCATTCCACGACCTTTCCTCATCACTGCTTTGAAAAGCTGCACAAAACCATCTCTGGGCTAAAACAATCCTAAAGGTAAATGATTCTCCCCAGTGCAAACAGGGAGGAGCAAACCCTTTCCTTGATTCCAGCTGGAATCATCAGACCCAGCTGCACAATGTGGAGCTGGAAAGACTCCTGGCAGTGATTCCAGGTTGCTGGAATTCAGGGAGAGGAGGATGTGACTGGCTCAGGAGGGGTGATGTGTTCCCATTCCTTCCAGCCACACTCCCTCTCTGCAACCAAAAGGCCACATCAACACACACTTGGTGCTTTTCAGGACTTATATATTGGATTTTTTGGGGTTTTTTATAGCTGAAAGAGAAGAGTTGTGTAGGCAGCAAAACAGCCAACAGGTTTTTACAGCTCTGGATATTAATTTGCTCTGAAATTAACCTGATTATCAGTCTGATATTAATCTGATTATTAATCTTGTGGGTAATCTGATACACAGCTCTGATATTAATCTTTGTGCTCAGAGGCACAAAAATTAAAAAAAAATAAAAAATTAAGGCCCACACCTGCTCCCAACACCTTTTTTAAAAACATATTTAAAAACATTTAAACACATTTAAACCCTTCCCACAGTGCTGGTACTCACATTCCTGCTTGAAGGTGAAATACTCTGTGAGGTGCCTGCACTCGTGGTTCCCTCGAAGGAGGAACAACGTTTTGGGATGATTTATCTTTAAACTCCATAAATACAGCACACACTGCAAGGGAGGGAAGGGGGAGATGGCAGGTCAGAAAAACACATTTCCAGGGCACTTGATCAGCCAGAGACTTCCCAAAGTGTTTCTGGGAAGACACCCAAGGTGGAACCCAGACAGAAACCCAGCTCCAAACTGGGCAGTGGAGCTGATCTTGGCCAAGTGCAGCAGTGGGGGAAAAGCCACCCAGATTTCTCTATATTAGGCCCGACTTGGAGAAGTGACAAATGAGATCTGAGTCAACCAAAACCAGCTCGGGGCTGGGTGGGGGAAGGATTTTTCCTTCCAAAGCCCTGTTTGCAGAGCAGCAAAGCAAAACCAGCTGTTTGCTCCAGATGTTCCTCTGGGATCCAGTGGAGCAGGCAGACAATTGTGCATTAAACATCCAAAAAATTCAGCTTTATCTCCCTCACTGAGTTCCCTCCCCACCTCATTTCTCTGCTCATGCCACAGACATGTGAAGTTCAAGTTCAAAACAAGAGAAGCTGAGCCAAAACCTCAAGCTTAGCAAAGCTTTCTGCCTTTGAGAAGGGCTTTCCACATCCCCCAGCTGAGCAGCAACACCTGTCAAATGATGCTCTTTGATGAGGCACAGCCCAAAGTCAGACAGAAACGGGTGTTTTCACCAGAAATGTTTCAGGGTGGGTTCCCAGGAAGCCTCAGGGAAGGGCTGGAAAGGAGGAGTGCTCATCCCTGTGCGCTCTGCATTGTCAGTCTCACTGGGAAATCAGCTGGGATCTCACACAGGGAATGCTATCCAATGATCTGGAGTGCTGGAAGGACAATCCATAATGACAGCAGCTCCAAGATGGGGATTAAAGTCTCTAATAAGAGCTTAGCCTGGAGGGTGACTCGGTACAGAACCTGAGGAATGGCAACCACAAACCTGTCAGGAGCCAGGCAGAGGGACCTGGGGGGACTGAGGGACAGGAAGCTCAACAGGAGCCACCAGTGTGCCCAGGTGGCCAAGAAGGCCAAGGGGATCCTGGCCTGGATCCAAACTAGCGTGGCCAGCAGGCCCAGGGCAGTGACCCTTCCCCTGGACTCTGCCTTGGGGAGGTCACACCTTGAGTGTTGTGTTCAGTTCTGGGCCCCTCAGTTGAGGAAAGAGATTGAGGGGCTGGAGCGGGGCCAGAGAAGAGCAACGAGGCTGGAGAAGGGACTGGATGTGGCTCTGAGTGTCCTCTGAAACACCTCCAGGGACAGAGAATCCACCATGTCTTGATCCAACCCCACTGTGATCACCAGCCCAGGGCACAGAGTGCCAGAGTGATCCCAGTGGGGTTGGACCAAGGGTTGGATTTGATGATCTCAGAGGTCTCTTCCAACCCAAGTGAGAAGAGCAACGAGGCTGGAGAAGGGACTGGAGCACAAGTGCTGTGGGGAGAGGCTGAGGGAGCTGGGGGTGTTCAGCCTGGAGAAGAGGAGGCTCAGAGGTGACCTCAGCACTGTCTGGAACTGCCTGAAGGGAAGTTGTGGCCAGGTGGGGGTTGGTCTCTTCTCCCAGGCACTCAGCAATAGGACAAGGGGGCACGATGGGCTCAAGCTCTGCCAGGGGAAATTGAAGTTGGAGAGCAGAAAGAAATTCTTTGCAGAGAGAGTGCTCAGGGATTGGAATGGGCTGCCCAGAGAGGGGGTGGATTCCCCATCCCTGGAGGGTTTGAAACTGAGCTTGGCCGTGGCACTGAGTGCCATGATCTGGTAAAGGGACTGGAGTTGGACCAAGGGTTGGACTTGATGATCTCAGAGGGCTTTTCCAACCCAATCCATTCTATGATTCTGTGATTTTATGGATGTGGCACTGAGGGAGAATCCACCACGTCTTGATCCAACCCCACTGTGATCACCAGCCCAGGGAGAATCCACCATGTCTTGATCCAACCCCACCGTGATCACCAGCCCAGGGCACAGAGTGCCCTGGGCTGGTGATCACGGTGGGGTTGGATCAAGGGTTGGACTTGATGATCTCGGGGGGCTTTTCCAACCCAATCCATTCTATGATTCACACCCTCAGATGTTGCTGTTGTGGGGCACAGATCCCCAGGAACCAGCTGGAAACAACCTCCAGCCCCCAAACAAACAGTTCCCAGCACCCACAGCTCAGACACGATGGTGTTGAAGCACCAAACCTGCAAGGTGAGCTCTGCATGAGTCACTCCAGCTGATCCCCAAACCCAGAGAGCTGTAAAGCACCATCTGTGTCTCACTTGGAATTCAACCCCACATTAAAAACTTGATTAATTCTGAGTTCTGCAAGCGAACAGGGCCAACACCAGTAGCAGAATCAGGTTTTATTGCATCTGTTACCAGGAGGAATGCTCCCAACAAACCCATTTATAATTATTATGGGATTTAAAGCTTTAACCTCCTCTGTTTGCAAGTTAAATGTCACTTTTCTGGGCTGGCAGGAGAACTTGGAAGTCGCTATAAATGAACCAAATGACTCGCTAACGACTGGAGAAAGAACCAGCCCTGGCACTCAAGCAAAGCAGAGACACAGAGGAGGATTTGGGATGTATGGAAGGCTGGCAAGTTGCAGAAAAGAGATTTTTAAAGCACATTTGAAGGAATTGGAAGTGAAAAGGGATTGAATTGGACACCAGGGCTCTTCCTGGACACACACAAAGCAAAGCACAGCCATGGAGAGCAACGTTCCCTGTGGCTGCAGCTCCTTCCCAAGGATGTGGGAGCTGCCAGGTACAACTGGGGCACGGAGAGAAGGACATTCCACAGCCCTCGAGGGCTCCAGAGGGGCTGGAATGAGGAATGAGGGAGGTTTCTCCACTTGCATGCCTTGGATGTTTCCTGCACCAATCCCTTTCCCAGACTTTCAGGGCCCTGTGCCCAGGAATTGATTAGTGCCTGTTTACAACAGCCCAGCAGCAACTCCAGACAGTTATTTGGGTTGAAATAATCTTAAATAATCCACTTCTCCCCTTATTCTGCCTCTCAGTGTGGAGCCCAAAGCCAAGGGTTTGATCCACGTGGAAAGGGAAGGCTCAGCAGGCCCTGGGGAGGGAATTGCAGGAGGAATTGTGACCCAATTGCAGGAGGGGCTGGTGCCAAACCTGCCCACAAACCACATCAACCTCTCTCCTCAGCCCCAAAAAATGGCATTTATCAGGAAGTTTTCAACCTGGAGCCTCCTCCCAGCTTTTCCCAGTGTGGGAACAGGGGCAAAATTCCCACATCCAGCCCACAAATGTACCTTCCCTCACACCTTACAACCCTGACTGGACCTCTTTAATATTATTCTGGATAAAACACTGCATTAAATCAAGTCTATCATATAATTCCATAACCAGGCAGCAAATTGTGTGCCATCCTAATTGGACTGGAAAAAACCAGACTGGGAAAGGTGTATCCCATCATCACTCCACTTTTCCTGATAAATCTCCTCTTCCCATGGAAGCTGTTTTTGGTCACAGTAATTGTTTTACTTTAATAAAATTATTCCACTCATTGTTTTCTGGCTTCATGGACCAGGATGGTCCCTCCCCACCACGGTCCAGTGTGAGGGCTGGGAGAGGGAACTAAAACCTTAATGAAAGAAAAAGCAGCATCTTTCCCACTTGGAGACTGCTGGGATAATCCTTCAGCAGGGGCTGCTCATCAGCATCTCCAAAGGGAGGAGTTCATCCCGATTTCTTTGCTGCCTGTCAGCCCCTTCCCTCCCTCTGGGGCTGGATCTGGGACCAGCCAGTCTCGCTGGTTTGTGACAGCACTTCCCAGAGTCCCTTCCAGCAGCATTCCAGCTTTCCCACGCTTGTTTCCCTCCCCTCACTACTCTTTTCTTTAAAAAACCCACCCACCCCACAATTCACGCTCTCATTATCCCGGGAATTAATGTTTTTAAAGGAGAATTTCCCTAAGCCAGAGGCCCAGAAGGAATTTGTAGAGTGATTTGTTGTCGACCTCCAGCTGAGCTGATGAACTGAGGCTTTTGGGGGGGTTAAATTGTTTTGTCTGAGCCACAAATTCCATCTTTTACCTGGACAACCGAATGCCTGGAGCCCTGGAGAATTCCTGGCGGGGATATTTGGGCCTGACACCTCCCTGGCACCTCTTTTCCTGCCTGCCTGCAGCAGGATGCAATTAAACCATTCCCTCCTGTTTCACTCCCTTAAAAGGTCGTGATTATGGAATTATGGAATATCCTGAGCTGGAAGGAACCCACCAGGATCAGAGAGTCCAACTCCTGACAAAGGACACTCCCAGCTGCTCCAGGCAGGCACTGGATCATCTCCCCATCCATGGATTGGAGAACTCACAATGCTGCTGGTGCTCTCCACCTTCCCAATGGACAAAGCACTGGGAATCCCGGAGGCTTTTCCATCCCCTGAGCCTCTGGGAGCTCCAAACCTGCTGCAGCACATCCAGGTGGGAATGTCTCTGCAGTAGGTGGAAGGAAGAGGCAAACAGCACTGGGAAAATGGGAATTAAACCTTTTGGAATCTGCCTAATGGGTGACATTTGGAGCAGCCCATCAAAGCCCACCCTGAGTGGTGAGGTCAGTGCCAGCTCCAGGGGGAACGGAGCAATCCGTGGCATTCCCACTGTAACACGGGGGGAAAGGGAAGAGAGGGAGGCAAAACCAGCAGGAAATAAATCCTTTCTCCCAGAGCTGATACACCCTGAGGGTCCCAAGGCCCCGGGGTCCACAACTCAGGAGGTTTTACCTCCAAATTTTAGATTTCTCCCTCCTCCTGACCCCATTCCAGGCCTGATTCTTCCAGAAGGAAGCAGTGACTCAGTCGTGCCCCATCCCTGCTGTTCTCCCTCATCATCCATCCCCTGGGAATTCCTCCAGACTACCACAGGCAGATAGGACAAGGGGGAATGGATTTACACTAAACCAGGATTTAGATGGGATATTGGGAAGGAATTCTACCCTGTGAGGGTGGGGAGGGGCTGGGATGGAATTCCCAGAGAAGCTGTGGCTGCTCCATCCCTGGGAGTGTCCAAGGCCAGGCTGGAGCACCCTGGGACAGTGGGAGGTCTGGGTGGCACTGGGTGGGCTTTAAGGTCCCTTCCAACCCAAACCATTCCATGAGTCTGTGATGATCCCAGCTGTGTTTCACCTGACTCTGGGCTGTGTTTCACCTGACTCTGGGCTGTGTTTCACCTGACTCTGGGCTGTGTTTCACCTGACTCTGGGCTGTGTTTCACCTGACTCTGGGCTGTGTTTCACCTGACTCTGGGCTGTGTTTCACCTGACTCTGGGCTGTGTTTCACCTGACCCTGGGCTGTGTTTCACCTGACCCTGGGCTGTGTTTCACCTGATTCTGGGCTGTGTTTCACCTGATTCTGGGCTGTGTTTCACCTGACTCTGGGCTGTGTTTCACCTGACTCTGGGCTGTGTTTCACCTGATTCTGGGCTGTGTTTCACCTGATTCTGGGCTGTGTTTCACCTGACTCTGGGCTGTGTTTCACCTGACTCTGGGCTGTGTTTCACCTGACTCTGGGCTGTGTTTCACCTGACTCTGGGCTGTGTTTCACCTGATTCTGGGCTGTGTTTCACCTGACCCTGGGCTGTGTTTCACCTGACTCTGAGCTGTGTTTCACCTGACCCTGAGCTGTGTTTCACCTGACTCTGAGCAGTGTTTCACCTGACTCTGAGCAGTGTTTCACCTGACTCTGAGCAGTGTTTCACCTGACTCTGGGCTGTGTTTCACCTGACTCTGGGCTGTGTTTCACCTGACTCTGGGCTGTGTTTCACCTGACTCTGGGCTGTGTTTCACCTGACTCTGGGCTGTGTTTCACCTGACCCTGGGCTGTGTTTCACCTGACTCTGAGCTGTATTTGAACAGAGTTTCCACACTTTTGGTTCCTTTAGCACCAGCCTCCCCAAGCTCAGGTCTCTTTGTCACCTCTATACTGAAGTAGCCTCTGTCCACGTAGTCTCCCAGGAAGAGGTAGCGGGTGTTATTGGGTGATCCTCCCACTTCAAACAGCTTCATCAGGTCAAAAAACTGCCCGTGGATGTCACCACACACTGGGGGAGCAAGAACAGCACAAAAGAGGGACAGAATTACACGCCAAGAACAGAAAGGTCACGACAGCAACGAGGAGCTGAGCGCGACCTCCGCCAGCAAACCCCTCCCTTCTGAGAGTTAAAACCCCTTCCTGGTGGAAGGAACAAGGCAAAACTCCTGCTGGTGTTATCCCAGTGGCCCTTTTGCAGCTCTCTGACCTGTGATAGGAGCCTCCACCTCGATCATGGTCTTCTCGTGCCTCAGGATGGCGGCGCCGTCGTTGATGATTTTCAGCGCCGCGTCCTCTTCCAGCCGCCCTTCCTTCACCAAGTGGCTCTTGAGGACGTCCAGCCTCGGCTTCCCATCCTCAAACACCTCCTTCAGAGTGAGCCGCTGCGTGGGAGGGAATGGGACAGCTGGAAAGGGAAGGGAAGGGAAGGCAAGGAAGTCACCAACACGTCTCTTTTTTTTTTGGGAGAAAGGAGTGATGGTGTGTGCGGAAGGAGGTTTCGCTTCCCAGCCCAGAGCAGACACTCAGAAAGTGAATTCCTACTGAAATCAGGCTCTAAAATCCTGGGAGAAGGAGAGCTGAGCTGCCAGAGCTATGAATTCACCCCTCAGCTTGGCTGGAAACTCACTTTGTGCAGACTAAATGCCATCTGTACCTGCTCCAGAGCTGCCTCCTAATTCACGGAATCACAGAATGGATTGGGTTGGAAAAGCCCCCCGAGATCATCATGTCCAACCCTTGATCCAACCCCACTGTGATCACCAGCCCAGGGCACAGAGTGGAAATGATGGATAAAACACTCACAACATTCCAAGAATTAAATGCTGGGACTTCTGTGCCACCTTCCCTTTGTACACAAACCTGAGTGTTGCACCCAGTTTTGTTTAAATAGTGAAATCTGTAGGTCTGGGACTTGTAATTCTCCAAGGGCATCCAAATCTACTCCCTGGAAAAGACAATTCCTGCCCTGTTAACAGGATATGAGCTGAGTGCCAGCCCACAAATAAAAGGACACAAGTGCAAGGGAAGTTTGAGGTGTGAAATGGATTAAAAGGCCAACTGTGCCCAAGGGATTTCAGGAAAATGAAGAGGATGGGGAGAAGATTCCAGGGCAAGACTCCATTTGCTGCCAAATTAACCCAGATTTAAATGCCAGGCCAGGAGCAGGGGGGTATTTGCAGTGTTTGAAAGCACATGGATAGTTAAGGATGGGAGAATTTTTGGGAAAAAAAGCTGCTTTTGTACCACCAACTCCATCACTGGCCCCCAGTGCAAGGAGAAGATATTCCTGCAGGAGAAAAGCACTTTGCTTTCTTAAAATGTACTCAAAATGCACTTAAAATTCAACTTAGTCAGGGCTGCCCAATCCCCAGCTGCAGACAGAGCATGGAAGAGAAAACAGAGGGATGCCCAAAGGATTGTTTATATATCCCAGAGTCCCTGGGATGGCTGGTCAGAGCAGCCAAGGCAGATTCATTACTGAAAAAGGAGCAAGTGCTCTTTGCCTGGACTGGCAGCGACGGCCAAACGCTGGTCATGGGTCTGGGAGGAACGGGAGGTGGGTCCGGCAGGAGCGGGAGGTGGGTCCGGGAGGAGCGGGAGGTGGGTCCGGCAGGAGCGGGAGGTGGGTCCGGCAGGAGCGGGAGGTGGGTCCGGCAGGAGCGGGAGGTGGGTCCGGCAGGAGCGGGAGGTGGGTCCGGCAGGAGCGGGAGGTGGGTGTGGGAGGAGGACCAGAGGATTTGGGATTATCTGAATTCCTATGGAATGGTATTTCCTTCAAACAGATGCAGTTTGTGATGTCCCAGTTTTACCTCAAACTATTCAGGCTGTGCTGCTGGAGCTGAATCCAACCTCACAGTGTCCTGCTGGTTCAGAGCTCCTCACCTGGAGCCACATTTCTCTTTGTAGCCCAACCAGAATATCTCATCACAATAACACTAAAAATATCTGTATTGTGCGTGGAATTCTGTCAACTGAATGATCCTTTCACAGGGAGAGTCACAGCCCCCAACCCAGCTGGGAGACCCAGAGAGGGAAGAACCAACGGGCAGCAAATCCAGCTGGACCTCAACACCTTCCTCCTTCCTGACATTCCAGGAGTAACAACACCCAGATTTTTGGGAGAGCCTGGGCTGAGCAGGAGCCAGGTGCATTTAATGCTAAGAAAAGCAGGGACAGGACTGTGCATGGAAATGCAAATCAAACACGTTGGTTGCCAGCAGAGCACGGACCGGGGCCACGCTCGCAGCTCCCACAGGAACACCAAATGCAACCCCAAGAGGCTGAAAATCCATGGAAATCAAAGCCCAGCCATGGATTGTGAAGGGAATATTATGGAATTGTAGAATCACACCATGATTTGGGTGGGAAGGGACAAGAAAATCGAGTTTCAGCCACTGCCATGGGCAGGGACACCCTTCACTATCCCAGGTTGATCCAGCCTGGCCTTGGATACTCCTTGGGATAGAGCAGCCACAGCTTCTCTGGGAATCCCATCCCAGCCCTCCCCACCCTCAGAGGGAAGAAATACAAATTCCAACACTTTCCAGCTCCATGAATTTTGCTCACAGACCCCTAAACCTCCAGGACAGAGAGTGATTATCCCTAAACTGGCGAGTTGGGCAGTAAATAGAGAGGTCAGGCCAGGAAAACACCGAGTGCCTTTGCCAAGGAGGAGCCACCAGCAGAGCTGTGGCCAAGGTTTGGCACGGCTGGCACTGCCAGGGCTGGCAGGGACAGTCCCACGAGGTGGAGCTGGAACTCTGCTCCCTGTCCCTGCTCCTGGGGGAGATTAAAACCGGGAGTATTTAATTAGAACAGAGGCGACTTAAGCCTGTCAGCGCAGACCAGGTGCCAGCCCCGGCCAGCAGAGCTGCCCACAAAGCCTTTCCCACAGAAAGCAGCTCCTCACACTGCCCTGACAGCAGGAGGAATCCAAACGGACACAGATCCGGCTGCAGGGTTGGTGCTGCTCCTGCCCAAGCCCCCTGTGGAGCAGAGACTGCCCCAAAGCCACTCCCAGTGGGCACTGAGGCATTAAAACGGCTCCTTCCTTGTAAGGGCCATCAAGTTCCCAGCTTAGATTTGCCTCCTAATGACGGGCACTGATGCGGATTTGCCCGGGATTGTCATTGAGACAATCTGTGCAGAGCTGAGTGTTCCGACAGGGACACGGCTCTGGATATCCCTGAGGGACAACTCACCAGTGTGGGAGACCCCAGACCCCTCCACTCCAGCCTGGAGAGTCAAAAACCCCCTCAATTCCAGCCTAGAGAGCCCCAAACTCCTCAATTCCAGCCTGGAGAGTTCATAACCTTCTCCATTCCAGCCTAGAGAGCCCCAAACCCCTCAATTCCAGCCTGGAGAGCCCCAAACCCCTCAATTCCAGCCTGGAGAGCCCCAAACCCCTCAATTCCAGCCTGGAGAGCCCCAAACCCCTCAATTCCAGCCTGGAGAGCCCCAAACCCCTCCATTCCAGCCTGGAGAGCCCCAAATCTCTTAATTCCAGCCTGGAGAGCCCCAGACCCCTCAATTCCAACCTGGAGAGCCCCAGACCCCTCAATTCCAGCATGGAGAGCTCCAAAACCTCCAATTCCAGTCTGGAGACCTCCAAACCCCTCAATTCCAGCCTGGAGAGCCCCAAACCCCTCCACTCCAGCCCGGAGAGCTCCAAAACCTTCAATTCCAGCCTGGAGAGCTCCAAATCTCTTAATTCCAGCCTGGAGAGCCCCAAATCCCTCAATTCCAGCCTGGAGAGTCAAAAACCCCCTCAATTCCAGCCTGGAGAGCCCCAAACCCCTCAATTCCAGCCTGGAGAGCTCCAAACCCCTCAATTCCAGCCTGGAGAGCTCCAAACCCCTCAATTCCAGCCTGGAGAGCTCCAAAACCTCCAATTCCAGCCTGGAGAGCTCCAAAACCTCCAATTCCAGCCTGGAGAGCTCCAAAACCTCCAATTCCAGCCTGGAGACCTCCAAACCCCCTCAATTCCAGCCTGGAGAGCCCCAAACCCCTCAGTTCAGTCTGGAGAGCCCCAAACCCCTCAATTCCAGCCTTAAGAGCTCCAAAACCTTCAATTCCAGCCTGGAGAGCTCCAAATCTCTTAATTCCAGCCTGGAGAGCCCCAAACCCCCTCAGTTCCAGCCTGGAGAGCCCCAAACCCCCTCAGTTCCAGCCTGGAGAGCCCCAAACCCCCTCAGTTCCAGTCTGGAGAGCCCCAGACCCCTCATTTCCAGCCTGGAGAGCCCCAAACCCCTCAATTCCAGTCTGGAAAAACTCCATCTTTGAGACCCTCAAGCTCCACAGACTTCCCAGTGGTTAAAAAGAAAAGTATTCCCAGAAAACAACAACTCAGCAGGTCATGGACCCACAGCAAACTCTGCATCTTCCAGGGAATCCAAGGAATCACCAAGCACTTGAGGAAAACCTTGAGGAAAAAGGGAGAAGGAAAAGGAGTGGGGTTTCCAGCAAACAGCTGCAGCTCCTTAAAAAACAAGGGAGCTTCCCAAAGGAGCCAGGAGGGGATTCCTGGATGTCAACAGGCAGGGAAAGGCACCACCTGTTTCCCAAGGTTCCAGCACAGCCACTAATAGATCATTAATGGAGGCACAGCAGGGGCTTTGTGGAAAAGGCAAATCCTCCACCTGCCTGGGAATGTGAACCTGACCCTCCTGCTGGATCCAGAGGGGGGTCTGGATCCCATTCCAAGCCCATCGTGCCCTTCCGAGAGGTCACTCCATGTGATGTTGTAGGGAATGGGCTGATCCACACGGGAAACTCCAACAAACAACCCTCAGGAGCATTCCCACATTCCCACTGGAGCTCCAGCACTGTGGTGGAAGAGGAAGAGTCCCTGGAGGAGCAAATGTTGGGATGCATCCAGTAAAAGGCATTCCCAGTGTGGATAAATGGGAATTTGGGCACAAAATGATCAATTCACACACAATCAGGGTCTTGGTTCCTCTTCCACTCCCATGTCAGGCCTTAATGCTTCATCCTGAGCTGGATCCAGGCTGGATTAAACATTCCTTGCATTCCATTCCCAGGTGTGCCATCAATACCCACACCCCACCTCAGACCACACCGAGGTGCCAACAATCCAAGGCATTAAAATCCTCCCAGTGGCCACCCTGGAGATCAGCCAGAGCCTCAAAAAATGGGACAGATTGGTGCTTCCAGAGCAGCTTCTCCCAGCCCTGCAGGTGATGAGAGGAGTCCCCAGTCACTGCTGAACCAGCAATTCCAAAGTCTTCCTAGAATCACAGAATCATAGAAAGGATTGGGTTGGAAAAGCCCTCCAAGATCATCAAGTCCAACCCTTGGTCCAACTCCAGTCCCTTTACCAGATCATGGCACTCAGTGCCACGGCCAAGCTCAGGTTCAAACCCTCCAGGGATGGGGAATCCACCCCCTCTCTGGGCAGCCCATTCCAATCCCTGAGCACTCTCTCTGCAAAGAATTTCTTTCTGCTCTCCAACTTCAATTTCCCCTGGCAGAGCTTGAGCCCATCGTGCCCCCTTGTCCTATTGCTGAGTGCCTGGGAGAAGAGACCAACCCCCAGCTGGCCACAACTTCCCTTCAGGCAGTTCCAGACAGTGCTGAGGTCACCTCTGAGCCTCCTCTTCTCCAGGCTCAACACCCCCAGCTCCCTCAGCCTCTCCCCACAGCACTTGTGCTCCAGTCCCTTCTCCAGCCTCGTTGCTCTTCTCACTTGGGTTGGAAGAGACCTCTGAGATCATCAAATCCAACCCTTGATCCAACCCCACTGGGATCACTCTGGCACTCTGTGCCCTGGGCTGGTGATCACAGTGGGGTTGGATCAAGACATGTTGGATTCTCTGTCCCTGGAGGTGTTTAAGAGGACACTCAGTGCCACATCCAGTCCCTTCTCCAGCCTCGTTGCTCTTCTCTTCTCACTTGGGTTGGAAGAGACCTCTGAGATCATCAAGTCCAACCCTTGATCCAACCCCACTGGGATCACTCTGGCACTCCGTGCCCTGGGTTGGTGATCACGGTGGGGTTGGATCAAGATGTGTTGGATTCTCCCTCAGTGCCACATCCATAGAATCACAGAAACATAGAATGGATTGGGTTGGAAAAGACCTCTGAGATCACCAAGTCCAACCCTTGATCCAACCCCACTGGGATCACTCTGGCACTCTGTGCCCTGGGCTGGTGATCCCAGTGGGGTTGGATCAAGACATGGTGGATTCTCTGTCCCTGGAGGTGTTTCAGAGGACACTCAGTGCCACATCCAGTCCCTTCTCCAGCCTCGTTGCTCTTCTCTGGCCCCGCTCCAGCCCCTCAATCTCTTTCCTCAACTGAGGGGCCCAGAACTGAACACAACACTCAAGGTGTGACCTCCCATCTCAGCCATTCCCACTTAAACACCCCCAGGGAACACCTGGAAAACCAGGCAGGGAAGGCTCCTGGACAAATATAGGTCTGCAAGGAGTATCTTTAGATTAGCAGGCGGCTCTGCCCCCACTGAGACCCCGGGATTTACCTAAATAGCTCCTTCAGCACAAGCCCAGCAGCGTTGGGAGCTATTTTAAGCCAACACCCTGCCCTACTTCCTAAGGAACAGCCTTCCCTGCTCCTGCTCCTCCTGCCCCTGCGGCCAAACCAGCCCCACAGACATTCCCCTTCTCTCTGGCACCTTTTCTGAAAGAAAAAATACCATCCTGGCACATCCAGGCTCATTTATTGCTACAAGGCCCTTCAAGCAGCTGACAGGGCCTCAAAGAGGGAAAATGGGATTAACCTTTCCCAGCCTGATATCCAGAAAAATAATATTAAACAGAGGGGAAACTAGAGGAGCAACCCCCCCCCTCCCTTCTGCAGCCCTATATCCAGAAAAATAATATTAGAGAGAATCCAGAGGGACAAAATCTTCCCTTCTCTCCAGCCCTATATCCAGAAAAATGATATTAAATAGAGGGAATCCAGAGGAATAAAAACTTCCCTTCTCTCCAGCCCTATTTCCAGAAAAATAACAATAAATAGAGAGAATCCAGAGGGACAAAATCCTCCCTCCTTTCCAGCCCTATATCCAGAAAAATAACATTAAATAGAAAGGAATCCAGAGGGACAAAATCTTCCCTTCTCTCCAGCCCCATATCCAGAAAAATAACATTAAATAGAGGGAATCCAGAGGGACAAAACCCTCCCTTCTTTCCAGTCTTGTATCCAGAAAAACAGTATTAAATAGAAAGGAATCCAGAGGTATAAAATATTCCTTCCTTTCCAGCCTTATATCCAGAAAAATAAAGGAATCCAGAGGAGCAAAATCTTCCCTCCTTTCCAGCCTTATATCCAGAAAACTGATATTAAATAGAGGGAATCCAGAGGAGCAAAATCTTCCCTCCTTTCCCGCCCCATATACAGAAAAATAACATTAAATAGAGAGGAATCCAGAGGGACAAAAATCTTTCCTCCTCTCCAGCCCTATATCCAGAAAAATGATATTAAATAGAGGGAATCCAGAGGAATAAAATCTTCCCTTCTCTCCAGGCCCATATGCAGAAAAATAACATTAAATAGAAAGGAATCCAGAGGAATAAAATCTCCCCTTCCTTTCCAGCCCTATAACCAGGAAAATAACATTAAATAGAAGGGAATCCAGGGGAACTCGACCTTCCCTCCTCTCCATCACCCCTCTCAAGCAGCTGGTGTCATTCCCAGAGGAAATGGATAAAATCCCAGCCCAATCCACGTGCCCTGACACCTTATTGCCATTTTCCAACAGGGTTTTGTGCCCGAGGCTGGCGTTGGGTTTGGCATTTCTGTTAATTAGCACGTTAATTAGCACGTTTATTAGCACAGCAGAGCATCCTTGTACAGGATGCAGAGACCAAAGAGGCACCTTTGGCTCTGCCTGGAGCATCCAAGGGCTCCAGGAAAACACTGGAGCAGAACAGGTTGTGACCCCCCTCCCAGAACATTTCCCTCTGGATTCATCCTTGGATGAAATGCCACATGATCCAGAAAAATCAGTTCTGCAACAGCCCCTTTTTCCCACCAAATCCCATTTACAGGTAACAAAACATCTTTCCTGTCCATACAACAATATCAGAATTATTTGGTATTTGGGGGAAATTTCAAGAACCTCCCCCCCAAAACCAGATTCCCAAATAATGTGGTGGGATCCAACAGGGTTCCTGCTTTAAGGACTGTCTCTCCCAGGACCTCCTTGAGCTCTGTCCAGCCAAGTTGCTGCATTATGACACAACTTGCTTTTTAGGGATCCCCCCCAGCATCTTGACCCTGGTGGCATTCACACTTTTCCTGTGGCATCCCAAGATCCAAGCCATGTGCACCTTGGCCTTTACTCCACTTTTAGCCATTTCCACAGCTCCTTTCCCCCCAAAATATTCCTTAATACATCAACAACAAACAAGCCAGACCACCTAAAGCCTTACAGAGCACAGCCAGCAATAATAACCATGTTTTTCTATTTTTCCTTTCCAAACTCCAAGATTTCCTTCACATTTTATAATTTTTCTAACCCTTCCCTCGCTTCACACACAATTAAAAAGCTACTCTGACTTTTCTCCATCATAAAAATTCCCTCCACCTCCCAAGCTGGGATTCAATGCTTGATTAAAGGAGTTATCAGAGTTGTAGTTTAGATTAAAACCATGAAACCTGCACGTTTTTCATCAACCAAAAGCATCTCCAGGCAGAGAATTGAACTACAAGAGGCTCTGAATGCTCCACACTTGGCAGCAGAGCAGGGGAAACTCTCCAGAGACAGCAGGGATTGATCCTACTCTGGGTTTTGGCTCCCTGGAGGCTGAGCAAATCCCATGGGATTGGACTCTCTGCCTCCAGCAGGAACTTCACCACATTCCAAAGGCACATGGAGAGAAGGGAGCAGCTCATTGGGTGGGATTTCACCCAAAAAGGGGCAGGGGGTGGGAGGTATCCATGGGGAGGGTGTGCCATGTGTCCCATCCCAGTGTCCTGATGCTCCCAGAAACCTTGGCTAGGGGTGGGACAGATCATGGACAGGAAGGAATCATGGAATGTGGGATGGTTTGGGTGGGAAGGGACATGGAATCATCCCATTCCATCCCTGCCATGGGCAGGGACACCCTGTCCTGACACACCACAACCTTCATGGGCAGAGAGTGGTTCAACTGGGGGGACAAATGGGAAGAATTCCAGGTGTTTGTACCTTCAGGATTAGCAAAACATTCCCAGGTCAGGAGATGTTCACTGCGGGGGTCTCCAGGGATGGAGATTGGAATGGAATTCAACCCACCACCCTCAGAGCTCCTGACCACACTCAGCTCTCCCAAAATGCAGCTCAGAGCAGGTTTGGGGAGGGCTGGGGGGGCATTTGAACCAATCCCAGAATTCCAGAATGGTTTGGGTCGGAACAGACCTTAAATCATCCAGTTCCACTCCCTGCCCTGGGCAGGGACACCCTGTCCTGACACACCACAATCTTCATGGGCAGAGAGTGGTTCAACTGGGGGGAAAAATGGGAAGAATTCCAGGTGTTTGTACCTTCAGGATTAGCTGGGGAGGGTGGGAGAACATTCCCAGGCCAGGAGATGTTCACTGGGTGTCTCTCCAGGGATGGAGCTTGGAATTCAACCCACCACCCTCAGCCCTCCCAAAATGCAGCTCAGAGCAGGTTTGGGGAGGGCTGGGGGGGCATTTGCACCAATCCCAGAATTCCAGAATGGTTTGGGTTGGAAGAGACTTTAAATCATCCAGTTCCACCTCCTGCCATGGGCAGGGACACCTCCCACTGTCCCAGGGACACCTCCCACTGTCCCAGGTTCTTCCAACCTGACCTTGGACACTCCCAGGGATGGAGCAGCCACAGCTTGCCTGGGAATCCCATCCCAGGCCCTCCTTACCCTCACAGCCAGGAATTCCTTCCCAACATCCCACCCATCCCTTCCCTCTGGCAGTGGGAAGCCATTCCCTGTGTCCTGTCCCTCCATCCCACCACAAACCACAGGCTGATACATCAGAGCCCATCCCAGAGATCTCAGATTCCCATACACACTTTAAACATTTTCCAGTTGGGAAAAAACCCCCAAACTGGATGTGCAGGAAGGTGCCTGAAATCCCTTAAGGACAGCAAAGCACAAACTTGGAAAATCCACTTGTTTGCAGGACACTGTTGGCTCCAGCACCTGCTCCAGCTTTACACCACAATTCCTTGGTTTCACCACAATTCCTTGGTTTCACCCCATCCCAGAAAAGCAGGAACTCCTCCAGAAACCACCATGGAAGAGGATGGGAATCAGGGATGTGTCTGACTTCCAACACATACCAAAACAGGGCACTGGATCCCACCTGCTCCCAGCACTACGTGTTCATGAAACACAAAATAACAACAGAAATACATGAAAAATTCCAGGAGATTATTTCCTCTGGTGTCTAAATCCCAATATCCTGGCTTTTTAAAGGATTTGTCATGGATGCAACTGCACAGAGAGAGAGCTGGGTCACCTTCCAGGGGAAGGATCCTCCTGGACACAGCTCTGATTCCTGGAGGATGTCAGACCTTGAGGTGGGATTTGCTGGAGGGAAAACCCTCAAAATGCACAAAAAAAGGCACAAAATGCCACAAAATCTCTGCAGGTTTGTTGTGAAGGGGCTCAGAGAGGGAAAACACCCACCATGGAGTCATCAAAGCATCATTCCTACCTCCCTGAATAATGTGGATTTCGTGGGATGTGGATCCAACAGTCAAATCTGGGGATCCAACAGTCAGTTCTGGGGATCCAACAGCCAATTCTGGGGATCCAACAGTCAATCCTGGGGATCCAACAGCCAGTCCTGGGGATCCAACAGCCAGTCCTGGGGATCCAACAGCCAAACCTGGGGATCCAACAGCCAAACCTGGGGATCCAACAGCCAAACCTGGGGATCCAACAGCCAAACCTGGGGACCCAACAGCCAAACCTGGGGACCCAACAGCCAAACCTGGGGACCCAACAGCCAAACCTGGGGACCCAACAGTCAGTCCTGGGGATCCAACAGTCAGTCCTGGGGACCCAACAGTCCGTCCTGGGGATCCAACAGTCCGTCCTGGGGATCCAACAGTCCGTCCTGGGGATCCAACAGTCCGTCCTGGGGATCCAACAGTCCGTCCTGGGGATCCAACTGCCAATCCTGGGGATCCAACAGTCAATCTGGGGATCCAACAGCCAATCCTGGGGATCCAACAGTCAATCCGGGGGATCCAACACTCAGTCCTGGGGATCCAACAGCCAGTCCTGGGGACCCAACAGCCAGTCCTGGGGACCCAACAGCCAGTCCTGGGGATCCAACAGTCAATCTGGGGATCCAACAGCCAACCCTGGGGATCCAACAGCCAGTCCTGGGGACCCAACAGCCAGTCCTGGGGACCCAACAGCCAGTCCTGGGGACCCAACAGTCAGTCCTGGGGATCCAACACTCAGACCTGGGGATCCAACAGCCAATCTGGGGATCCAACAGTCAATTCTGGGGATCCAACAGTCAGTCCTGGGGATCCAACAGTCAGTCCTGGGGATCCAACACTCAGTCCTGGGGATCTAACAGCCAATCTGGGGATCCAACAGCCAATCCTGGGGATCCAACAGTCAATTCTGGGGACCCAACAGCCAATCCTGGGGACCCAACAGCCAATCCTGGGGACCCAACAGCCAATCCTGGGGATCCAACAGCCAAACCTGGGGATCCAACAGTCAATCCTGGGGATCCAACAGTCAATCCTGGGGATCCAACAGCCAAACCTGGGGATCCAACAGCCAATCCTGGGGATCCAACAGTCAATTCTGGGGACCCAACAGCCAATCCTGGGGACCCAACAGCCAATCCTGGGGACCCAACAGCCAATCCTGGGGATCCAACAGCCAATCCTGGGGATCCAACAGCCAATCCTGGGGATCCAACAGCCAATCTGGGGATCCAACAGTCAATCCTGGGGATCCAACAGTCAATCCTGGGGATCCAACAGCCAATCTGGGGATCCAACAGCCAATCCTGGGGATCCAACAGCCAAACCTGGGGATCCAACAGCCAGTCCTGGGGATCCAACAGCCAGTCCTGGGGATCCAACAGCCAGTTCTGGGGATCCAACAGCCAGTTCTGGGGATCCAACACTCAGCCCTGGGGATCCAACACTCAGCCCTGGGGATCCAACACTCAGCCCTGGGGATCCAACAGTCAGTCCTGGGGATCCAACAGCCAATCCTGGGGACCCAACAGCCAATCCTGGGGACCCAACAGCCAATCCTGGGGACCCAACAGCCAATCCTGGGGATCCAACAGCCAATCCTGGGGATCCAACAGCCAATCCTGGTCTAACTTTGGGCTCATATGGACAACCAGACCCCCTAATTCCTCAGATTTCCAGCAGAACCACCCCAAGTGCTCTCCAGAGAACACCAAGTTTGGACATTATTGGTCTCTGTAACCATCAGTCACCAATTTCCTGCTGGAAATGGGCCACTAAAGGGCAATTATTGCCCCCAAATTCCAGATTTTAATAAAAAGCATCTCTTGACACACCTCAAAATTCGGTATTTTAAAAGAAGCAATTCCTGACCTACCCCAAAATTCAAGATTTTAATAAAAATCAGTACCTGACCTACCCCAAAATTCAAGATTTTAATAAAAATCAGTACCTGACCTACCCCAAAATTCAAGATTTTAATAAAAATCAGTACCTGACCCACCCCAAAATTCAAGATATTAATAAAAATCAGTACCTGACCTACCCCAAAATTCAAGATTTTAATAAAAATCAGTACCTGACCTACCCCAAAATTCAAGATATTAATAAGGAAGTTCCCCCAGTAGAAGTTTAAGCCTAAAACTGGAAATGCTGCATTTCCCCTGATTAAAAACTTAATTACAGTTAACGCTTCTGCAGGGCCCTGGAGATGTAAATATATAGGTTAAACATAGTTAGAATTCCACATCCTACTTAATTGCAGGCATTTTCCACCCAACAAAACGAGCTTCTATCTTCAGCTTTTTAATTATTAATAACCACGAACAATGTCACCACCTTCAAACAATAAACCCGGCCTGGGAGGGAGATATTCTGATATTCCTTCCCAAATTTCCACAGCATTCCTGGGGGGATAATATGGGAATTTTGAATGGATTTTGGAGTGCTGGAGGGTGGAGGGAGCAGAGCATGAGCCTGGATATTAATGAGCATAATTAGTGGGATCATATGGAGTGGGATCACCTTTAAACAATAAACAAGGCCTGGGAGGGAGATATTCTGATATTCCTTCCCAAATTTCCACAGCATTCCTGGGGAAGGATAATATGGGAAGTTCAAGTGGATTCTTCCCAAATTTCCACAGCATCCCTGGGAAAGACAATATGGGAATTTTGAATGGATTTTGGAGTGCTGGAGGGTGGAGAGAGCAGAGCATGAGCCTGGATATTAATGAGCATAATTAGTGGGATCATATGGAATGAGATCTCACAGAGTGGGATCATATGGAGTGGGATCATAAGGAATGGGACCACCTTTAAACAATAAACCCGGCCTGGGAGGGAGATATTCTGACATTCCTTCCCAAATTTCCACAGCATTCCTGGGGAGGACAATATGGGAAAGTTAAGTGGATTTTGGGAGTGTTGGAGCATGGAGTGAGCAGAGCATGAGCCTGGATATTAATGAGCATAATTAGTGGGATCATATGGGGTGGGATAACAGGGAGTGGGATCACGGGGGGTGGGAGAACGGGGAGGTGGGAGCACGGGGAGGTGGGAGCACGGGGAGTGGGATCATATGGAGTGGGATCATATGGAGTGGGAGCATATGGAGTGGGAGCATGGGGAGTGGGATCATACGGAATGGGAGCACAGGGAGTGGGATCACAGGAAGGTGGGATCATACGGAGTGGGAGCACGGGGAGTGGGAGCACGGGGAGTGGGAGCACGGGGAGTGGGAGCACGGGGAGTGGGAGCACGGGGAGTGGGATCACGGGGAGTGGGATCATACGGAGTGGGAGCACGGGGAGTGGGATCATACGGAGTGGGAGCACGGGGAGTGGGATCATACGGAGTGGGAGCACGGGGAGTGGGATCATACGGAATGGGAGCACGGGGAGTGGGATCATACGGAGTAGGAGCACGGGGAGTGGGATCATACAGAGTGGGAGCACGGGGAGTGGGATCATACAGAGTGGGAGCACGGGGAGTGGGATCATACAGAGTGGGAGCACGGGGAGTGGGATCATACAGAGTGGGAGCACGGGGAGTGGGATCATACAGAGTGGGAGCACGGGGAGTGGGATCATACAGAGTGGGAGCACGGGGAGTGGGATCATACAGAGTGGGAGCACGGGGAGTGGGAGCACGGGGATCCAGAGGAGTGTTGCCAAGCAGGGAGGATTCCTGCCAGGGATTCCCGGGATCTGGAAGCCCCGGGAGCAGCAGGGAGAGCTCATGGATACGGCCAGCTCAGCTGAATCATAATGGCTGCATTGCCATTACCTTTCCCGAACAAGGCCAACCTAAACACAGGCAGCTGCCTGGGATTTAGCAGGAGATTTACAGACAAACCACCACAGCCACACGCACAGCCCCCGGAAAACACCCCAGATTCCCCAAATCCATGAGTGTTCCGGCAGTATTCCCATTAAAAAAACAACACAACAACCCTGTGAGCTTCCCCCGAGCCCGAGGGGCCTCCACGCTCCGGCTGCCACCCGGATCCCCTTTCCCTGGGTTTGAGGTTATTAACATTAAACATGTGATCAGCCACATGACAGGCTAAAAAGGAAAAAAAAATTAAAAAAAATCGCCTGGACACATCCAGAGGGGAAGGGAGGGATGGGGACACCTCCATGGCCGTGGATTACAACCATTCCTGGGAAATCTGCCGCTTCCAGCAGGCTGGAATGATTGAAGGAATGGAAAGGGGAGGGGGGAAGGTTTAATAACGGGGGGGATTGTGTAACTTGGAGTAAAAGTTGAGGCTCCCAGTGGATGTTCCCGGGGACATGGATGGCACGGGATCAATTAGGGCAGCGAAATGTGCATCCCCCCACCCTCCTCCTCCTCCTGCTGCTCCTCCTGATCCAGGAGTTTCTCCGCTAACGTATTTCTCTCCTCATTAACTGCTTCGGTGTCTTCTGCTCTTTCCAAAATAGTACCTACTATAACGGGGCCGGAGAGGGGCCAGCTGGCACCGCCCGCGGGGCATCCGCGCAGGGAGCCGGGATTTGGGGCAGGAAAGACACCGGGATGGGCTCTGGAACCCCCCCATTCCCACCCCAGGCAGCAGCTCAGCACCCCCCGACCATCCTTATTCCATCCTTCTTCACCTCAGAGCACACTCCGGGATGGGGATCCCCCCTCGAACCGGGATGTCACCCCCACTTTGTCAGCTGTGCCCACAGGGTTGGGGGTCCCCATCTCATGGGATCCCCCCCTTTCCTGTTCCTCCAGCAGAGAATGGAAGGAGGGGCTGCATCCTCCTGGAGCAGGGGGGCAAAAATGGCTCCCCTCCGTGCAGGTGCCCCCCATAAAACAGAGATGCCCCCCATAAAACAGAGATGCCCCTCCAATAAAACAGAGATGCCCCCCCATAAAACAGAGATGCCCCCTACAAAACCAAAAAGCCCCCCATAAAACAGAGATACCCCCCATAAAACAGAGATACCCCCCATAAAACCAAAAAGCCCCCCATAAAACAGAGATACCCCCCATAAAACAGAGATACCCCCCATAAAACCAAAAAGCCCCCCATAAAACAGAGATACCCCCCATAAAACCAAAAAGCCCCCCATAAAACAGAGATACCCCCCATAAAACAGAGATGCCCCCCCATAAAACCAAAAAGCCCCCCATAAAAGAGATGCCCCCCATAAAACAGAGATACCCCCTATAAAACAGAGATACCCCCCCATAAAACAGAGATGACCCCCCAAAAAAACAGAGATGACCCCCCATAAAAGAGATGCCCCCAGACTTAAAACAGAGATGCCCCCTCTCAAAACCCAAAAGCCCCCCTGGCTCCTCTGTGGAGGTTTCTGATAGAACAGGGGGTGCCCCCCAGGCTGAGCCCCCCACTCAGGGCTCTCCTTTAAGGAGGGTGACCCACCAGAACATCCCCCCAACTGCTCCAGGAATCCCCCCCCTTTTCCAGGATTCCCCAGCATGGGGGTCTCCCCTCAAATCCACAATCCCCCTTTCTCCAGATTGAGGTGGGGGTCTTTCCCAACCTTGGGGGTCTCCCCCAAACCAGCTGCCCCTTCTCAAACCAGCCACATCCCCCCATTTCTCCATGTCCCCCCCAAAAAAACCCCTCACACTGCCCTTCCCTTTATCCAGGGGGGTCTCCCAACCTGGGGACCCCCCCAAACCCAAACACATCCCCCTCATTCCTCCAGGCCCCCCCAAAAGAACAGACTGCCCTTCTTTGTATCCAGGGGGTTCCCCCAACCTGGGGACCCCCCCAAAAAACCCAACCACATCCCCCCTATTTCTCGTGCCCCCCCAGAACCCCCAGACTGCTCTTCCCTTTATCCAGGGGGTTCCCCCAACCTGGGGACCCCCCCAAAAAACCCAACCACATCCCCCCTATTTCTCGTGCCCCCCCCAGAATCCCCAGACTGCTCTTCCCTTTATCCAGGGGGTTCCCCCAACCTGGGGACCACCCCAAACCCAACCACATCCCCCCTATTTCTCGTGCCCCCCCCAAAACCCCAGACTGCCCTTCTTTGTATCCAGGGGGTTCCCCCAACCTGGAGACCCCCCCCAACCCAGCTGCCCCTTCCCAAACTCCACCACATCCCTCCCATTTCTTGTGCCCCCCAAAAACCCCAGACTGCCCTTCTATTTATCCAGGGGGTTCCCCCAACCTGGGGACCCCCTCAAACCCAACCACATCCCCCCCATTCCTCCAGGACCCCCCAAAAAACCTAGACTGCCCTTTTTTCTATCCAGGGGGTTCCCAGGTTGGCGGAACCTCCTCCCAACTCAACATCCCCCCCATTCCTCCGGGCTCCCCCAAACTGGGGACCCTCTGCCCTCTCCCAAAACCCAACCACATCCCCCCCATTTCTCGTGGCCCCCCGGACTGCCCTTCTTTTTATCCAGGGGGTTCCTCCAACCTGGGGACCCCCCCAAACCCAACCACATCCTCCCCATTCCTCCAGGCCCCCCCAAAAAAAAACCAGACTGCCCTTCTTTTTATCCAGGGGGTTCCTCCAACCTGGGGACCCCCCAAACCCAACCACATCCCCCCCATTCCTCCAGGCCCCCCTAAAAAACCCAAACTGCCCTTCTTTGTATCCAGGGGGTTCCCCCAACCTGGGGACCCCCCCAAACCCAACCACATCCTCCCCATTCCTCCAGGCCCCCCCAGAAAAAACCAGACTGACCTTCCCTTTATCCAGGGGGTTCCCCCAACCTGGGGACCCCCCCCAAATCCAGCTGTCCCTTCCCAAACCCAACCACATCCCCCCATTCCCCCCCACTATCCCGGGGACCCCTCCCCACTATCCCGGGGGGTCCCCCCATCCCGCAGACCCCCCTCGCCCCCTCCCTTGGGGCGGCAGCAGCAGCGCCCCGGCCGCCCCCTCCGCTGCCCCTCACCCTTGACGATGCGCTCGGTGGTCGGCAGCTTGTTGTGGCCGCGCCCGGACATGGTGGCGGTGCTGGCCCCGGCCCCGCGCTCCCCTCCCACCGCCGTGCCCCCTCGCTCGGAGGAGGAGCGGGGGCCGCGGGGGTGCTCCCGCCGGCGGCTCCGCGGCGCTGCGATGGCCACCCGCCCCCCGGCCCGCCCCCGCCGCCGCCACACCGCCCCCTGCCCCCCCCGGCGCCTTCTTTTCCCTTCCCTTCCCTTCCTCTCTCGCTGCCCTCCCTTCCCCTCCCCGCCCCGCCCCGCCCGCCATCTTGGAGGGGAAGGGGGCGTTGCTAAGCAACGGGGGGGGCGACATGGCGGCGCGGCCTGAGGGGACACACCGGGGTGGCCACACTGTCACCGCGGGGGTCACACGGCTTCGAGCACGGCCTGAGGGGACAGCGTGACCTGGGGGGACATATCGGGGTGGCCTCGCTGGGGTCACACCGTCACACGCTTTACAGCATGGCCTGAGGGGACAGCGTGGTCTAAGGGGACACCGGGGTGGCCACACTGTCACCGCGGGAGTCACACGCCCTCCAGCAGAGCCCAGAGGGACACACCGGGATGGCCGCGCTGGGGTCACACTGCCACACGCCTTCCATCATGGCCTGAGGGGACAGCGTGGTCTAAGGACACACCGGGGTGGCCATGCTGGGGTCACACCATCACACACTTTCCAGCATGGCCTGGGGGGACAGCGCAGCGTGAAGGGACAGAGCGGGGTGGCCATGCTGGGGTCACACTGCCACACGCCTTCCATCATGGCCTGAGGGGACAGCACGGCCTGAGGGGACATATTGGGGTGGCTGCGCTGTCACCATGGGGGTCACACGGCTTCCAGCATGGCCTGAGGGGACAGCGTGGCCTGAGGGGACACAGCGGGGTGGCCATGCTGGGGTCACACCGTCACACGCCTTCCATCATGGCCTGAGGGGACAGCATGGCCTGAGGGGACACACCGGGGTGGCCACGCTGGGGTCAGACTGTCACAGGGCTTCTATCATGGCCTGAGGGGACACATCGGGGTGGCTGCGCTGTCACTGTGGCGGTCACACGTCTTCCATCACGGCCTGAGGGGACACACCGGGGTGGCCATGCTGGGGTCACACTGTCACACGCCTTCCAGCATGGCCTGAGGGGACAGCACAGCCTGAGGGGACACCGGGGTGGCCATGCTGGGGTCACACCGTCACATGCCTTCCATCATGGCCTGAGGGGACAGCATGGCCTGAGGGGACACACCGGGGTGGCCGCGCTGGGGTCACACTGTCACACGCCTTCCATCATGGCCTGAGGGGACACACCGGGGTGGCTGCGCTGTCACTGTGGGGGTCACACGGCTTCCATCACGGCCTGAGGGGACACACCGGGGTGGCTGCACTGGGGTCACACTGTCACACGCCTTCCAGCATGGCCTGAGGGGACAGCACAGCCTGAGGGGACACCGGGGTGGCCATGCCAGGGTCCCACGGCCATACCCTCCTTCCAACACAGAGGGACACACCGGGGTGGCCGCGCTGGGGTCTCTTCTCCCAGCCAACTATCACTATGAAACAAGGGCATGGCCTTAAGATCTGCCAGGAGAAATTGAAGTTGGAGATCAGAAAAAACTTCTTTGCAGAGAGAGTGCTCAGGGATTGGAATGGGCTGCCCAGAGAGGGGGTGGATTCCCCATCCCTGGAGGGTTTGAAACTGAGCTTGGCCGTGGCACTGAGTGCCATGATCTGGTAAAGGGACTGGAGTTGGACCAAGGGTTGGACTTGATGGTCTCGAAGGGCTTTTCCAACCCAATTGAGAAGAGCAACGAGGCTGGAGAAGGGACTGGAGCACAAGTGCTGTGGGGAGAGGCTGAGGGAGCTGGGGGTGTTCCGCCTGGAGAAGAGGAGGCTCAGAGGTGACCTCAGCACTGTCTGGAACTCCCTGAAGGGAAGTTGTGGCCAGGTGGGGGTTGGTCTCTTCTCCCAGGCACTCAGCAATAGGACAAGGGGGCACGATGGGCTCAAGCTCTGCCAGAGGAAATTGAAGTTGGAGAGCAGAAAGAAATTCTTTGCAGAGAGAGTGCTCAGGGATTGGAATGGGCTGCCCAGAGAGGGGGTGGATTCCCCATCCCTGGAGGGTTTGAAACTGAGCTTGGCCGTGGCACTGAGTGCCATGATCTGGTAAAGGGACTGGAGTTGGACCAAGGGTTGGACTTGATGATCTGGGAGGGCTTTTCCAATCCAATCCATTCTAGGATTCTGTGATTTTATGGATGTGGCACTGAGGGAGAATCTACCACGTCTTGATCCAACCCCACTGTGATCACCAGCCCAGGGCACAGAGTGCCCTGGGCTGGTGATCACAGTGGGGTTGGATCAAGGGTTGGACTTGATGATCTCGGAGGGCTTTTCCAACCTAGTTCATTCTGATTCTCTGGGGATTCTGGCACAGCCACCTCACCACCCTCACTCACAAAAGGAATTCCTTTGCCATATCCCATCTGAATTTCCCCTCTTTTGGTTTGAAGCCATTCCCTCTTTATCCCATCCCTCCATCCCTCATCCCAAATCCCTCTCCAGCTCTCCTGGACACACTTTAGACTCTGGAAGGGGCTCTGAGGTCTCCCTGGAGTTTCCCTTCTCCAGGTGAACCCCCCCAGCAATCCCAGCCTGGCTCCATAATTGATAATCCTTAGACATACAATGTTTGAGGCCAAGGGAAAACAGATGATGGTCTTTTCCCACTCCTGTAAGATGAACAGCAGGGATAGATGGAATATTGGGAAGGAATCCTGCCCTGTGAGGGTGGGGAGGCCCTGGGATGGATTTCCCAGAGGATGCCCCATCCCTGGGAGTGTCCAAGGCCAGGTTGGAGCAACCTGGGATAATGGAAGGTGTCCCTGTCCACAAGATGATCTTTCCCATCCCTTCCATCCAAAACCATTCCAGGATTCCATTATCCCCACCAGCAGGGCATGCTGAGGCATCTGAAAGTCCAGGCATTCACCAAAACACAAGGATTTTGCAGCAAAAAAGAGCCCCCCAAAGCCCCTCTGGAAGTGCTGAGGAGGAGCAGGAGTGAGTCAGATACACACTGAGCCCTCCGTTCCTTAATATAACATTTATTTTTTACAGAATACCCCAGAATTTCAAGGTTTATTTTCTTCAGCTGCAACGGGGTTTCTAAAAATTGCCTTTGCTGCTCCGAGCTGGAAGCTCGGGGGGGGAATTGTATATAAAAAGGCCAAAAAAAGGAAGTGGAAAAGCAAAGTTTGCTTTTTTTTTTCCTCCTGATGGAGGGTGGGGAAAGAAAGACAGAAATGATGCTGAGAGTGCAGCTCCCTCGTGTGAGCTGGAGAGGAATCCAGCATCCCACACCTCCAGCCAAACCACTGCTTGCAAAGACGTTTAAAATAAATAAATATCATTTAAAAAGGGCTTTTTGGAGCTGTAAAGGCCGTGCCACGCGGACAGGCCGGGGGTTGTCAGTGCCATCTTCTGTCAACTGCTCTGCACTGCAGGGCCGTGGAAATCCAGCTGGAAAGGCAGGATTGCATCACCCAGCCCAGCTCAAAGCCTTCCCCATGGAAAAATCCTGAGCCAGCAGCGCTCCCAGCCCTTTATCCCCCCCTCCAGCTCTGCCCACAGAGGAGGTTTCACTGCCTGGGGACCCTCCGTCATTACAGAATATATTTTATTTATGGATTTTTACAAAGATCTGTACAATCCACGTGACATAAGTTATGCTCTTTGAATGCATCCTCTCCTACAACACCTGAGTTATTGAAATACTGAGATGGAACTGGAGCTTCCAACTGGACACGGGGAGGGACACACGGATGGAAATCCATAAGGAGCTCGATTTGGGTGGGTTTTCCCTCCTCATCCTCCTGCCTGCCCAATCCTTCCCTGCTGGCAGGTTCCAGCCTGCCCAGCTGGGAATAGCAGAGGGGGAGCCTTGTTTCTCCAGGGGAGTTTCACCCCCACACCCCAAATTTTTGGGATATGGATTTCTGGAAAGGAGAAGACGACGGATTCACAATTCCCACATTGTGCCGAGGGGCTGCACCAGCTCCAAGGAATCCAAGAATTGCTCCTGCCACTTCCCAGCTCTCAGGGCCCTCCCAGGCACAACCCAAACACATCAATTCCCCCCTTCCCTCTGCCACTTTTCCATCAATGCCCCATGGAAACCCTCCAGCCACACAGTGTTTTCCAAATGCTTCCTTGAGGGAGAGCAGAGGGCACATGTGCCAGTCCAAGGACTCAGATTTTCCACACCGAGCTGCTCAGCTGAGGCTGCTGCTCTCTCAAGCAGGGAAAAGGAGTTTCCAATGGCACTTTCCTCCTGGATTGGCAGCACAGGGAATGAGTGTGAGGTGCTGCACAGCTGACTGAGCCAGGGCAGGCCAGGCTGATGTCCCACAGGGAAAAGTGACTCAAGGTGACAATCCACAAAACAAGACAGCACAGGGGACAAAGCAGAGCCCAGCTCTCCTTGAAGGAATCACCCAAGGGCCGTGTGGTAGCTCTGGGTGGAGGATTCTCCCAAAAAGGCTCCTTGACAAGCTGATATTTAGGTTTTGGGGTGCAAGACAAAGCCAACTGCCTTGGGGTGCTGAGGGGACTAAGCCCAGCCCAGGAAAGCCACCGAGAGCAGAGGTGACAATCCATGAGGATACTGGAAATGCCAGAGTCCAGAGACTCAGTGACAACTGTTAGGAGCTTAGGAAGAACATCATCCAGCTGGGAGCTGAGGGAATTCAGGGATTACAGTGCTCCAAGCAGGGTACAACACTGCCAGAGGTGCTGAGCCTGTGCCAGGGGATGAGGTGATGGGCAGGAAAAATCCCTGCCACACCCTGGCTTTGCTTTCCACAGGGCTGGGAGGGAAGGTGTGGGATCCTCAGCTCCAGGAGCACACCGAGGTGGCAGGGAGGCCACCACCCTGTCACACACACCCCACACAAGGCAAGGAGGGAGGGAAGACACTCCCTGACAAGCCACCCCCAGCACAAACACTTCCCAAAGCACCACTCCTCCATCCCAATCCAAGGGAAGCTCCCTGAATCCCCTCCTGCTTATCCACAGCCACAAGCTCACACCAGGTACAAGACAAGGTTTGGGGGGAGAAGGGGGTGTGAGGGGACCTCAAGTGACACGGGTGGGGTGGGCAACATTATCAATATGATAATTAGTAATTCACGTAGTGAATCTGGGGAAAGCCAGCCCAGGGGGCAGAGCTGGGAAGTGCTGGGAACACCCTTCTCTGGCTACTCCCTAAGGCTGGAAAAACACAACCTAAAGAGGTTCACAGTCTGGTATTTTGTGTTAAAAACACCCCCCACCCCGCCCTGAACCTCAGCAGTGTTTAAAAACCGGTGGCTGTTCCTGGAGACACCCCTGGGCTGGGGGGCCAAAGATGGGCAGGGCTCTGCTCTCATCCCCTTCTCACCAGGAGGAGTTGGGATTTGCCCTCTCTTCCAGCAGCACAGACCAAATTGCGGTCAGCACATCCTGCCAGGCTTCTCCCAGCAGCCCACGTGCCACTCCAGCCTGGTTTGGTGTCCTCTGCTCCGAGCATTGACACCCTAAATGTGCTTTAAAAACCCAAACCTCTTCACCCTGCTCTTCCCAGGGCTGAAACGGAGCAAAACCAGTTGGATGATGGGGACATGGTGACATCCTCATCCTCAGTGGTGCTTGGAGAGCACAGCTCTGAGGGATGGCTGGTGGAGGACACTCTGGGAACTCTGTCCCCATCACACCCCCCTCAAAGGCGTCAGGACAGTGTCACATCCCATGGGAATGCTCCCAGAAGGGTCTGTCCCCATCTGCCTCCACCCCAAAGGGGACAGGACAGTGTCACATCCCATGGGAATGCTCCCAGAAGGGTCTGTCCCCTTCTGCCTCCACCCCAAAGGGGACAGGACAGCATCACATCCCATGGGAATGCTCCCAGAAGGGTCTCTCCCCTTCTGTCTGCACCCCAAAGAGGGCAGGACAGCATCACATCCCATTGGAATGCTCCCAGAAGGGTCTGTCCCCATCTGCCTCCACCCCAAAGGGGACAGGACAGTGTCACATCCCATGGGAATGCTCCCAGAAGGGTCTGTCCCCATCTGCCTCCGCCCCAAAGGGGACAGGACAGCACCACATCCCATGGGAATGCTCCGAGCACATCCAAGGGAGCAGCACGGCTGAAGCAGCTCCTGCCTCCCCACTCCATCCATCCCGGGAGAGGTGAGGAGAGAAGGGATAAGTCATAGGCCAGTCCTGTGGGAAAGGGGGATTCAGCCTCCCCTCAGCCTTAAACCCAAGTCTGTGGAACAGCTTCCAAAGCGATGTCTCTTCCATAGTGTGACGTCAGTGCCTGCACAGGTACCGTCCTTTGCTTGCAGCAGGAAAAGGAAAGGAAAAAAAACAAACCAAAGAAAAACCCCTTTCCCCCCCAAAAAAAAAGAATTGGAAAAACTGGATGAGGGCTGCAGCTTGGGCTGGTCCTACCCAATCTGGATCTGGCCAGAGTACATGGTGAGCAGCACCATGATGGTGAAGCCCGTGAGCAGCCCCGCGTTCTGGATGGCAAAGGTGATCAGGGCACTGCCATTCTGCTCGTCCTCCCGGCTCACCTCGTTCATCTCGGGGAACTGGGAGGGGAAAACAGCGATGGCAAAGGCTCAGCAACAGGAATGGCTCCATCCTTCCCCAGAAAAACATCCACCACCTGCCCCATCCCATGGATTTCACCCAGACAGGCAAAGCAAAGCAGAGACAGAAAAGCCAAGGGGGCGGAGAAAACTCCCTGCCAACCCTCCAGGCTGAGCTTTCCCTTGGGAAAAACAAACCCTGGGTAGATCCCAACCACACAGCCAGGCTCAGGATTTACCATGTCAGCCAGAGCTATGTAGAGGAACATCCCTCCAGCCAGAGCAAAGATCCAGTTGGCAGAGAAGTGGCTGCCGGCCACGATGCCGAAGGCCAGGCCAACGTAGCAGCAACAGGCGGAGATGAAGTTGAAGAAAAGGGCCTGGCGGATGGTCATGCCGGCGTTCAGCAGGATGACAAAGTCCCCTGTGGGAGAAAAGCACGGGAGGATGAGGAGGGAAGGGCTGCTGGCAGCATTGGGACAGCACTGAGGGCTGGCTTGACCTCAGGGTGGTGGGATGTCCTGAGTTGGAAGGGATGCAGAGTCCAGTTCCTGACACAGGACACCCCTGAAAATCACATCATAGCTCAGGTGTGGGTTCCCCCATCACCCCTAAATTTGGACCTTCACACCCAAACCCACCTCCCCCTGCACTGACCACTCCACTGCCCCTAAATTTGGATATTCCCACCCAAACCCACCTCCCTCTGCACTGACCACTCCACTGCCCCTAAATTTGGATATTCCCACCCAAACCCACCTCCCTCTGCACTGACCACTCCACTGCCCCTAAATTTGGATGTTCACACTCCAAACCACCTCCCTCTGCACTGACCACTCCACTGCCCCTAAATTTGGATATTCCCACCCAAACCCACCTCCCTCTGCACTGACCACTCCACTGCCCCTCAATTTGGATATTCCCACCCAAACCCACCTCCCTCTGCACTGACCACTCCACTGCCCCTAAATTTGGATATTCCCACCCAAACCCACCTCCCTCTGCACTGACCACTCCACTGCCCCTAAATTTGGATAGTCCCACCCAAACCCACCTCCCTCTGCACTGACCACTCCACTGCCCCTAAATTTGGATATTCACACCCAAACCCACCTCCCTCTGCACTGACCACTCCACTGCCCCTAAATTTGGATATTCACACCCCAAACCACCTCTCCTCACCACTGATGGCACCACTGCCCCTAAATTTGGACATTCACACCCAAACCCACCTCCCCCTGCACTGACCACTCCACTGCCCCTCAATTTGGATATTCCCACCCAAACCCACCTCCCTCTGCACTGACCACTCCACTGCCCCTAAATTTGGACATTCACACCCAAACCACCTCTCCTCACCACTGATGGCACCACTGCCCCTAAATTTGGACCTTCCCACCCAAACCCGCCTCCCCACTCCCAAACCAACGAGGTTTCAAGGATTGGTGGGGTTTTTTTTTGCCTTCAGATGTCTCCATCTAATTTTAAATCTCAGACATCATATTACCTCGTTATTTTTAGAGCGGCGATTACTCAGTGCCGGTTACAGCCTCGCCTTCCCTCACTGTTCATTCGCCTTTCCCTCCAGGGAAAAAGGACCAGCTCCAGGGAGAGGAGGACAGGGAGATCCCAGGACTCACATACCCAGCTCGTGGGGGAATTCCTCGCAGAGGATGGCCACGGAGGTGCTGATCCCTTGGAAGACGGAGACGGTGAAGGAGGCGCCGATGGCCAAGCCGTCGATGAAGTTGTGGAGGCCGTCGCTGAGTGTGATCATCCAGGCCAGCGTCCCAATGTCGGAATATCTCACCTCCTTCAGCCAGTAGCACGCGCTCTGGGAGGCCTGCAGGTCCTGCCACAGCACCCAAACGCTCTCATGGGATTGCTGATCCCTCCTCCATCCCAGAAAACCACCCTCTTGCTCACTGAATCCACCCAGAGCTGTTCGCTTCCCACCACCCACAGATTTGGTGAGGATTTGGGCTCCCAAACTCCTTCTCCTTGACAGGTGGGGTTTTCCCAGGTGCCCATCCCGTGGGATAAGGCACTCACCTGGACAGACAGGGAGCCCACCACAGCCTTCTCATCCCCAGAGGGGGGCTTGCACTCCAGCTCGCTGGTTATGTGAGGGATCATGTGGTCCAGGTCCCCGTTCTGCAGCTTCTCTGTGACTCCCTCCTCGTGGTCCTTCTTGGATGGCAGAGCCTCAGGGCCGTAGTGGCTGTGCCCATGGTGATGCTGTGGAATCAGGGGGGTCAGGGGCTTCCAGCCACTCCAATATTCCTGCTCTTTCCCACCCCACCATCCCCTTGCTCAGCCTTACTTGGTCCTTCTGCTTCAGGAGCATCTTCAGGACCTTCTCTGTGAAGAAGAAGAGGTAGAAGCCCCCAAACACCACGGCGGATTTGGAAACATAATAATCTTCCTGAGGGTTGAATCCAAATGCCTGCAGGCAGGAGGGGACACGAGAAGGGATGAGGAACAGTCCCTGGCAGTGTCCTTCATCCACCTTTGGCCCCAGTGGGGGCTCACACAGCTTTCTGACCTCTCTAAGAAGCAGCTGCTTTGGGGACAAGCTCCAAAAATGCCTTTGTGCACCTTTCATCTCCCTCATTCCCTCATCCCAGCTGGCTCTGCCCCAAAGCATTGGATCCAGCACCTGCACTGGGGCAGGGATGCCAAAACCAGGCTCCACTCTGCACAGAGGACCTGCCAGCAGGGCCAGGAAAGGGCAATAAATCAGTGATTCTCTGCTTGAAGCAGAATGGGGGTCTGTCTGGAGCGATTCCCTTCCAAATTCCAGCTTCATACCTCGCTCTCAGCTTCCCTCCAGCACTGGATCCAGCACCTGCACTGGGGCAGGGATGCCACAACCAGGCTCCACTCTGCACCAGAGCCAGGAAAGGGCAATAAATCAGTGATTTTCTGCTTGAAGCAGAATGGGGGTCTGCCTGAAGCGATTCCCTTCCAAATTCCAGCCTCATACCTTGCTCTCAGCTTCCCTCCAGCACTGGATCCAGCACCTGCACTGGGGCAGGGATGCCACAACCAGGCTCCACTCTGCATGGAGGACCTGCCTTCAGGGCCAGGAAAAGCCAGAAAGGGCAAAAACCAGCAATTCTCTGCCTAGAACAGACTGAGAGTCTGCCTGGAGCCAACTCCCTTCCAAACTCCATCTCCAAGGGGCTTCCAGCCTCCATACCTCACTCTTGGGCTCCCCTCCGACGTCGCCTTCCCCTTCTCCAGCCAGAGAGAGAAACAGCCCCCGAGAAAGAGAGAGAGAAAAGCCCAGACCCGCCGGTCCTCTCCCTACCTCAGGAATGAGCTGGAAGAGGGCGTTGGAGTAGAGAGTTCCAATCGCCAGAGCTATGAAGTAGAGGAGCAGCCGCTTGTAAAAGGTCTTCTTCATGAAGGGCACCACGCTGGCTCCCACCAGCGAGCACAGGGAGATGACGGACACGCAGAGGAAACCGTAACCCCAGACTGAGGGGCGTGAGCCAAACCCACCCGGGGCAACGGGAAAGGCGAGGGAAGGAGATCAGCGTGGGGATGGGGAGGGAAGGAATCCACACCGAGAGGACAGAGAGAGGAGGGAGGGAGGGAGGGAGGGGGGAGAGAAGAGGACATTCATTAGTGATTGTTGTTCATCTCGGCTTGGCTCGAACCCGGCGCTGGGCGGCTTTGGGAACGGCTCTTTGGGAAGGGTTGGATTCTTGGAGTGAGCAGCTCTCACAGCTGGGTTTTGGCAGCCAGGCTGTGTCTGAGCCAGCTCCCAGCTCTGCTCCATGAGCCATTCCCAAGCCACAGAGCACCAAGGTCCCCTGAGCACCTCGTATGCTCCATCCTCATCCCAAGCCACACTGGGATGCTCCGAGTGCTGGCGAGGCTGGAGTATACGCACGGCATTCCAATTCCTGGAAAATCAGGAATTAGAGGCGCTTGGGTTTTATGTCCAGCAAATAAAACTTGCAGTTCTGGAGTTGAAAAGGAGCCTTGGAAAAACATCCCACTGCCAAGATGGACAAGGTGATTGTTGCCCAGGAGCAGAACAGGCAATGCCAGGGGGAAAAACCCAGTGGAATTTTAAGGCTGGATGTGCAAGAGCTCAGATCCAGCTCATCCTTTACCCAGGAGCCACTTGTGCTCTGAGGAGCCACCTGGACAGTGTTCCAAAGGTGTCCAAATCCAGGTGGATTTACTCAGCTCCAGAACTGCGCAATTACAACACAATTAATTTGCGATATTTCGGTCAGTCCCTTTAGAGCACCAGGAAACCTCATGGAAGCCTGAACCCTTGTGGGAACATCGGGCTGGGAAACCAGGGAGATGGGGAAAAAATGAAGGATTTGTAAAACTTGGCTGATTCCAGAGGAAGCCGGTGCTTCTCCAGGCTGTTCTCCGTGCTTTTATATGGATATTTCCTCCATTTTAGAGTATTCTTTCTTCTGTTCATGCCTCAAGCGTGGCTGAGCACATCCCTCCTCCGAGGGATAAACTCCTGGGCACACAGAGCAGGAGCAAAGAGCTTCTCCCAGCACATTCCCACAGCCTCCCTGCCTGCTCCAGAGGGTTTCCTGGTGCTCGGAGGGGCAAGAAAAGCCCTGCGGAGGAGCCCTTGAGACAAGCCCTGAGCCTTGGGTGGCGGAGGTGGATTCGGCAGGGTTTGGAGGCAGGGAGGGATGCCCGGATTGCTGCCCTCGGAGACGTGAGAGAGAGAGAGGGCAGGGACGTTCTACCGCACCTCTGGGATGAGCTGGAGGAGCGCGTTAGAGAGCAGGGTGCCGATGGAGAGCGCGATGAAAAACGTGAGGACGCGGCGGAAAAAGGCCTTGGCGGAGCACGGCACGATGAGGACTCCGAGCAGGGAGGCCACGTTAATCATGGACACACTGAGAAAACCAAAGCCCCACACTGCGGAGAACGAGAAGAAACGAGGGCCAGACATTACCGAGGCTCTCGCAGAGCCCGGATCCGGGAGGGTGGTGGGAAAGGCTGGCTCTGGATCTGCTCCCCGGCACTGGAGAGGCTCTGTCTGGGCTCCAGAGGCTTTGGCTGCGACAAAACCGTTGGTTTTGGTGCAAGGAAGGTAGGAATGGAGCCACTGGGGTACTTGGGAAAGGCTTTCCCAAGCCAGCCCCAGCTCAGGGCAGCTGATCCAAGACCTTGGGCATCATCAGGAGCAAGATAAGTGGGAGTTGGTTGAGCATCCACTGCAGGCTGGAGGCCAGTGGGTCCCTCCAAGTGCCAGGTCACCCCCTCCCACCCACAGGGACTCATGGCAAGGTCCCCTCCTCATCCAGCTATCCCGGAGGCACGGAGCTTATCCCAGCAAAACCACAACACGGCACAATCCACGGCAAGGAAAACCCGTGGGTTTCTCTGCCAGCTGCAGGCAGAGAATTCCCAGGAATGGAAACCACCTGTCCTGGAGGTCCTGGGGTGCTTCATATGCTCCTGAGCTCCTTGCCCAGGCCTGGGCAGTGCCTATGCCCCTGCCAGCTCCCTGCTTACCTTCAGCTGAGCTGGGTCTGCCCTCCTCCGTCTGCTCATTTTCCTCATTTTCCAGGTTTTCAGAGGCACATGCCCTCGACTCCAGCTGCTGCAGGATGGTGGGGCAGAACTCCTTGAACTCCTTGTGCCCCACAGCAGAGCCCTCACTCAGGTTGTGGATGGCAAAAAGCTCCACGGAGCTGAAGCACTGGGAGAGGGAAGGGACAGGAAGGTGCCTTGAGATTCCCACAGCTCCACAGGGATGTTTAGGGATCCAGGGAGCCCCTCCTTACCCGGGAGAGGTTCAGGGGCTGCTGTGGCGTCTGGGAGAGGTTGGCATGTCCCACTCCCACATCCAGGCGGTTCAGCAGGGCCTTGAGCTGCTTCAGGCTCAAGGTCTGGCTCTCTCCATAGCGCTGGAGCAGATCCTGCAGGAAGGAGGCTGCAGACACTCCTGGGTTGTCCCTGCTCGCCCAGACCTGCGGGCAGGGGAGGAGGCAGAGCAGCAGGAACAGGCAGCAGCTCCGGGGGCCCACGCTGGGGATCATGGTGCCTCTGGGATGCTGGGAGAGAACACACAGACTGCTGTTAGCTTTGGCATTCCCAGCGCTCCAACCGCAGCTCCTCCACCCCACAGCTCCTCCTCCACCCCACAGCTCCGTCGGGACACAGAATTCTTCCTCAGGGAAAGGGGAACGCAGTGCTGAGAGCACTCAGACCCCGAGGGGAGGACTTGTACACAAGACCACTTTTCCCCCACCCTGAGCCACCCCTAATCTCACCGTGGGGGGCTGCCAGGACCCGGCTCCTGGGGGTTCTCCAGCTCCGCAGCGCCTCGGGACCCTGGGAAGAGCAGCAGGTGGTGGGAAGCAGGCAGGGATTGTCCCTCTGCCAGCCCCAAATCCAGCTCTTTGTGGGGTGAAGGGTCACGCTCCAGCTCCCAGCCACGTGTGGGTCCCCTCGGTATCACCAGAGCTGGGACACAAATCCCTCCAGGACCTGGATGGCGGCGCTTGGAGAGGACACGGGAGCCCAGGGGCCAGAGGTGGCGTTTTCCTTAGGTTATATTTTAACCAGGATAATTACCATGAACCGAATCCTTCCCAGCTCCAACTGTAGGTGCCTTTATAGTGTTTGCCCTGAGTCAATCCTTGCCCTCTCTGCTCCTTTCATACGCACCGGGAATCAATAAAAGTGGGGTGGCACAAACCCGGGGTGCAAAGGAAGGGGCTGGGGGAGAGGGGAGGGCACGCCAGGCACGACCTGCACGTCCACTCTGGGAGGCACCCGAGAGGCTGGAGCAGAGCCTGGGCTGCCTTCCTGGAAAAACTTCATGGAAAGGTGGACAGCAAGTTTGGGATTCAAAATAACAGTCTGCTGCCTCCGTAAAGGCAACAACAGCCCTCCTGATGCCAGTGCAGGGCTCCAGGCACACGCTGCCTCCTGGTTCCCATTCCCAGGGGTTCCTGGAGCTCCCAATCCCAGCCCTGGGACACCCTGCAGCGCCTGGCCCGTGCTGACAGCTCACAGGCTCTGGGCTCCTCCAGAAACCAGCCCAGGACATTTTTGAAGCCTGGCCAAGCAATTGTTCTGAAAATAACCTGGGGCCAGGATCGTGAGGAAAAGGGGCTGCAGGGGCACGAGAGGTCCCTGCTCCCCATCCAGGATCCCGCTCCCCATCCAGGATCCCGCTCCCCATCCAGGATCCTGCTCCCCATCCAGGATCCCACTCCCCATCCAGGATCCCACTCCACAGCCAGGACCCCATTCCCCCTCCCAAGGCTCCAACATTCCCACAGGTTTTACCAGCTTACCACCACTTTGTGAGCTTTGTTCTGGGGAGGTTTTAGCCTCCTCCTGCCAGGGCTTAGCTCGGATGCTTTGGCTTAACCCCTCTCCTCCCAAAACAGGGGAGGGAGCTCATCCCAAGGGTGCTGACTGGGGGCATCTGAGGGACCTTTGCCTTTTCAGAGAGCCTGGACTCTTCCTCTGCCTCCCTACCCCAATCCACCCTTTCCAGGTGGGTCCTCCCAGGCTCCACAGGACATCCTGGTGACTGGTGACTTCCACAGGTGCTGGCACACAGCCCACGGTGCCAAAGGTTTGTCCCAGTGGCCACACGTCCCGGGATGGGGGCATTGGCTGCCCTTCCCTGTCCCGGGACAGGGACATTGGCTGCCCTTCCCTGCCCGTGCCAGCCGAGTGCTCCCGGTATCCCTGATCCCCCCTGGAGCCATCCCACCGGCCACACACCGATTGTCCCAGGATGGGGCATTGGCTGCCCTTCCCTGTCCCGGGATGGGGGCATTGGCTGCCCTTCCCTGTCCCGGGATGGGGGCATTGGCTGCCCTTCCCTGTCCCGGGATGGGGGCATTGGCTGCCCTTCCCTGTCCCGGGATGGGGACATTGGGTGCCCTTCCCTGTCCCGGGATGGGGACATTGGGTGCCCTTCCCTGTCCCGGGATGGGGACATTGGCTGCCCTTCCCTGTCCCGGGATGGGGACATTGGCTGCCCTTCCCTGTCCGTGCCAGCCGAGCGCTCCCGGTATTCCCGATCCCGCCTGGAGCCATCCCAGGGGCCGCACACCGATTGTCCCGGCCCGTGCCAAGGCACGCAGCCCTCTCCGCTGCCAAAATCGCTCCCAGGGGTTTCTCCCAAAGCCAGGCTGAGCCGGATACACCCGGGAGGCAAAACCGGACCTCAACTTTCCCCCAGCTGCCAAAGGCAGGGCAGGAAGCGCCGCGAAGGCAGAGCCGGAGCTGCACAGGCTCGCTCCGTTTTAGGGAAAAACGAGGTGGAGGAGCCGCCCCTGAGGAAAAAAAGGGACCAAACAGGGGCATCCCGAGGGGCTCCGGCCCCCCAAAACCACGCCAAGCTCAGGGCAAAGCAGGAGGGTGCCAAACACACCCATCCATCCCGCACCCCGGGATAACGCGGGCGCAGCGAACACCCCAAGAACGCAACGCAGCCCTTCGTCATCGCACCCGCCGAGCTCCCCAACCTCCTGCCCGCCGCCTTCAAGGGCGTCCTCCCGCCGGGATCCGCTCCCGGAGCCCGGAGTCAGCGCCTGACCTACTTTATGTCCCGCCGGGATGGGGCACAGGGACAAACCGCAGCCCCGGGAAGGGAGGGATGCCCGGCCGGGATGTGCCCGGGAGCGATGCCTGGGCAGCCACGACAGCGCAGCGGAGCTCCGAAGGCCACGCAAATCCTTCCCATGGCCCTGGGCTTCACTTCCCAGAGATCATCGATCCCTCCTGCAATCCACCGACGGGAATAAGAACCGCTGGCAATGCCATGACCCGAGCGACGTCAGCCTCGCGCCAGCGCTTCCCGAAATCCCGCTGGAAAGGAGGGGGGGTTCCGGGGGCTCCCAAAAACCCCACCGGGATGAATCCCATTCCTGAGCTTTTCCCGGAGCAAACGCTGCTCCACGTGTCCCGCGGCCAGGAGCGTTTCCAGGAGGGTTTCCATGCCCTGGGGCACGTCCCGGGGGCAGGAGGGGCCACATTGCCAGGTCATGGACCACCCCCTGCTCCCCTGGAGCCTCCGCAGGGTCTTGTTTCCCCGCGATTCCCTCCCGCAGGCCCCGAGGTTGGCAGCAAACAGGGATGTATCCCGGTTATCCCACGCCACTGGACCCCAGAGTCCTGCCCAGTGCCCTCCGTGCTGGAGCTGCTGCCCCCAGTCCCTGCCTCATCCCATCCCAGTCCGCTCCTCCGGCCCCGCCAGACCCACAGCAGGGTCCTGCGTCCCAAAAATTGGGTCCTGCCTCCCAAAATTGGGTCCTGCGTCCCAAAAATTGGGTCCTGCGTCCCAAAAATTGGGTCCCGCCTCCCAAAATTGGGTCCCGCACCCCATAACACGCTCCTGCATCACAGAGCCCACCTCCACCTGCCCCAGGCTCCCCAGGCAGCTCCAAAGCGGCCCCCACAGGACTATCCACAGGGCCTAGACCCGCTCCTGGACCCCCAACCCGCTCCCTCCAGCCTGCCCTGCATCCCTCCCTGCATCCCGCAGGGATCCTCTGCCCCATCCCCATCCCCATCCGGGGCTCGGGGCCGGCCCAGCGCGCTCCCCCGCGGGCCCCGCCGCCTTCCCCGCGGTGCCGCGGCCCCGCAGCCGGTTCCTCTGCCCATCCCATCGTATCCCGGCCCATCCCGGTCTATCCCGGTCCATTCCCGGCCCATCCCGGTCCTACCTCCGCTCCCGCCGCCGCTCGCCGGGGCCGCGCAGGGCGCACGCTCAGCCCGCGGGCACGGGGAGCGCTCCCATTGGCTGAGGGCGCCGCGGGACACGCCCCCTCCGCGGGCATGGCCACGCCCCCCGCGCCTGCCCCACGCCCGGACCCCCCAAAAACTCCCCAAAATCCACCCCGGGACCCCCCAAAAACACCCCCAAATCCACTCCGGAACACCCCAAAAAACTCCCCAAATCCACCCTGGAACCCCCAAAATCCACCTCTGGACCCCCCCCAAAAAAACCACCACGGGACCCCCCAAAACCCCACCCTGGAACCCCTAAAAAACTCCCCAAAGTCCACCCGGAACCCCCCAGATTCACTCCGGGACCCCCAAAACCTCCCCATATCCCCCCCCCAGGAACCCCCAAAACTCCCCAAAATCCACCCCGGGACCCCCCACCCTGTGATCCCCCAAAAACCCACCTTGGGACCCCCCAAAACCCCACCCTGGGACCCCTAAAAAAACCGAAAATCCACCCTGGGACCCCCAAACACTCCCCAAAATCCACACCGGGACCCTCAAAGTTCCACCTCTGGACCCCCCCAAAAAACCCACCTTGGGACCCCCAAAACCCACTCCAGGACCTCCCAAAACCACAGCTTGGAGCCCCCTAAAAACTCCCCAAAGTCCACCCTGGGACCCCTCCAAAAACTCCCCCAAAGTTCACCCCAGGACACCCCAAAACTTCCCAAAATCCAGCCCGGGACTTCCCAAAATCCACTCCGGGACCCCCAAAGATCCACCTCTGGAGCCCCCAAACCCCCACTCTGGGACTCCTAAAAAACTCCCCAAAGTCCACCCCGGGACCCCCTGAAACTCCCCAAATCCACCCCAGGACACCCAAAACTCCCCAATTCCCCCCCAGGAACCCTCAAAAACCCACCCCGGGATCCCCCCACCCTGTGAACCCCCAAAAACCCACCTCGGGACCCCCCAAAGACCCCCAAACCCCACCTCGTGACCCCCCAAAATCCACCCTGGGACTCCCAAAGACCCACCTCTGGACCTCTCCCCAAACCCACCATGGGACCCCCCAAAAACCCACCCCAGAACCCCCTAAAAACCCCCAAAACCCACCCCATGACCCCCCAGAAACCTATTCCAGGACATCTTAAACCTCCCCCAAAAATCTACTCTGGGATCCCCCAAAACCCACCCCGGGACCCCCCAAAGAACTGATATGGGAGTTTGTCTGAGCCCCCAAATCCTGGTCCAGGACATCTTAAACCCTCCCAAAACCCCACTCTGGGACTGCCCAGAAACTCCTGGGGACATAAAAAGCTGCTGGGGGGAGGCCAGGGAAGGGCAGGGACCCCCATCCTGTCCCCCCAACTTTGGTTCAGCCCCCCCCCCAGAGCCAAGTTTTGCTCCCAAATCCCAACCCAGGCTGGGCCAGGGTTGCCAAAGTCCGCCAGGACCGGCAAACAAACAGGGATAAAGGGGTGAATGATTAACCCGGGGCAGAGGGTGACAGCCCTGCTGTGACCCCCCCTCTGTGTCCCCCCTCCATCCTGGGATCCCTTGGGAATGAGGGGGAATGACCCACTCCTGTCACCCACCCACCCACCCCAAGAGGGAGGAGCTGCCAGCAAGAGTTTTATTGAAATGAACCAAAACCTGGTTACAGCAAAGAGAAAAAGGAAAGAATTGCAACTTTCTGGTGTTTAAAAGGGAGGGGAGAGGGTGGGAGGAGGGTCCTGCTGGACCCCCAGCTCTGGGGGGGATGTACAAGGAGGGGTTTGGGGCACTGAGGCAACTGTTTTGGGGGTGATTTAGGGTGGATTTTTGGGGTCTTACAGCCATTAAAGCCCTCAAAGATCTCAAACACCTCCTGACTAAGGCAAAAAAACCCACCTGAACCAGGTGAGAACTCCAAGTTTCCCCTTGGGATAACAACCTGAATCCACAAAGAATTCTCCTTGAGGAGCCAGTGACTCTTCAAGGACTGGAGAACCAGCCAAACTGGGGCTGATTTGTTCACCAGGAGTGCCTGAAACCTCCATGGAAACACAAGAAACCAAGGGGAAATAAATCCCCAAATCTTTGGGAATTCCATCAGCACCGGCACAGGGATGAGCTGTGGGAGCAGCAGCACCTTTGGGGCTCATTAACTCAACCCCCTTTACTGGGAGGACTGGAAACCACTGGGATATTCCTTTGGGTTCATCCCCATGGAGATAAACCCCAGGAGGAACCCACAGCTCTGGGACACTTCCCAGCATCCTTGAAACCAAAAAATAACAGGAATAAATTAACACCAAACCAGGGAATTACAGAAGATTCCCCCCAGACTGGTGGCTGGGGGGCAGAATTCCAGGTCCAATCCCAGTTTCCCTGTCCAAGCAATGCTAAAGGAAGAAGAGCTTCTCGCTCAGGTGGGCACTGGGCTCTTGGTGCAGGATCTGTCCTGCCAGGAATGCCAACCTGTGGGCATATTTACAGGGAGCAGGGATACGGATGGTGCCCGTCCAGTTCCAGTACAGGTGGCACAGCTTGAAGGTCAACCTGGAGATGGGGAGAAAAAGGGGGGTTGGTGATTCCCAGGGGGATGGATTTGCTCCCCAGAGGCCCAGCCTGCTCCCACACTGGTGTTTCTTCCCACTGCAGGAAGCAAAGGTTGGGCCACCCCGGGGTGACACAGTGCCCTCTGTCCCCTCTGCCAGCAGAGGGATGGGATGGGATGGGATCTGCCTCCTGTCCCTCATCCACGTCCTCCCAGTTCACCCAGCAGGCTCAGCCCAGTACCTGCAGAGGGACCTGCTGCCCTCCCTGCCAGCCCCAGGGGGGCTGATTTACCCCCAAATCCCAAATCTGGGGGGTCCTCACACTGCAACAAGGCTGGTCTTCCCTCTGCAGGATATTGGGGTGCTCTGGGAGACCTGTCCTTCCTTCTGCAGGATATTGGGGTGCTCTGGGAGACCTGTCCGTCCTTCTGCAGGATATTGGGGGGCTCTGGGAGACCTGAACTTCCTTCTGGATGGTACTGGGGGGCTTGGGAGACCTGTCCTTCCTTCTGGATGATACTGGGGGGCTCTGGAAGACCTGTCCTTCCTTCTGCAGGACATTGGGGTGCTCTGGGAGACCTGAACTTCCTTCTGCAGGATATTGGGGGGCTCTGGGAGACCTGTCCTTCCTTCTGGATGGTACTGGGGGGCCTGGGAGACCTGTCCTTCCTTCTGCAGGATATTGGGGTGCTCTGGGAGACCTGAACTTCCTTCTGCAGGATCTTGGGGTGCTCTGGGAAACCTGAACTTCCTTCTGCAGGATATTGGGGGGCTCTGGGAGACCTGTCCTTCCTTCTGGATGATATTGGGGGGCTCTGGGAGACCTGTCCTTCCTTCTGCAGGATACTGGGGGGCTCTGGGACCCTGTCCTTCCCTCTGCAGGATCTTGGGGGGCTCTGGGAGACCTGTCCTTCCCTCTGGATGATGTTGGGGGGCGCTGGGAAACCTGCCCTTCCTTCTGCAGGATATTGGGGAGCTGCAGGACCACAGCCCTTCCCTCTGGTGGATTCTGGGGGGCTTTGGACCCCTCTCCTACCTGTGGAGGATCTTGGGGGACTCTGAACCACCTGCCCTTCCCTCTGCAGGATTTTGGGGGGCTCTGGACCCCTCTCCTATCTCTAGAGGATCTCAAGGGGGCACCAAACCACCTACCCTTCCCTCTGGTGGATTCTGGGGGGCTCTGAACCACCTGCCTTTCCCTCTGGTGGATTTTGGGGGGCTCTGGACCCCTCTCCTACCTCTGGAGGATCTCAGGGACCTCCAGGCCCCCTGCCCTTCCCTCTGCAGGATCTTGGGGGGCTCTGGACCCCTCTCCTACCTCTGGAGGATCTCAGGGACCTCCAGGCCCCCTGCCCTTCCCTCTGGTGGATTTTGGGGGGCTTTGGACCCCTCTCCTATCTCTAGAGGATCTCAGGGACCTCCAGGCCCCCTGCCCTTCCCTCTGGTGGATTTTGGGGGGCTTTGGACCCCTCTCCTATCTCTGGAGGATCTCAGGGACCTCCAGGCCCCCCGCCCTTCCCTCTGCAGGATTTTGGGGGGCTCTGGACTCCTCTCCTACCTCTAGAGGATCTCAGGGACCTCCAGGCCCCCTGCCCTTCCCTCTGCAGGATCTTGGGGGGCTCAGGACCCCTCTCCTACCTCTGGAGGTGCTCAGTGCTGAGGTTGGTGCTGTTGCACATGAGGATGTAGCGGGTGGGAGCGCAGCAGCCCAGCCGGGAATGATGGGCCAGCAGGAAGAAATCATTCCTGGGGAGCAAAAAAAAAAGGCTTTTTTCACCCCAAAAGGGGTTTTTTTTGCACCTCAGCATGTTCTGAACCCCCAGACTGACATTTTTTCTCCACCCCAGGATTTGGGGGTTTGAAACCCAACAGGGTTTTTTCACCCAAAGGTGTTTTTTTCCTGCACCTCCTTGGTGATTTTTCAACACCTCCCAGTGTCTTTTTTGCACTTCAGGGTGGTGATTTTTGCACCCTGGGATGAGTTTTCACCATTTTTTCCACCCTGGGGTGTTTTTACAACCATATTTTCCATCTCAGGGTGTGTTTTTTGCACCCTGAGGTGATTTTTATACCATTTTTTGAACCCTGAGGTGATTTTTACACCATTTTTTGAAGCCTGGTGTGTTTTTACAACCATATTTTCCATCTCGAGGTGTTTTTTTGAACCCTGAGGTGATTTTTATACCATTTTTTGAACCCTGAGGTGGTTTTAGAACCATTTTTTGAACCCTGAGGTGTTTTTACAACCATTTTTTTACACCCTGGTGTGTTTTTACAACCAGATTTTGCATCTCAGGGTGTGTTTTTTGTACCCTGGGGTGACTTTTACACCAGTTTTTGTACCCTGAGGTGTTTTTAGAACCATTTTTTGTACCCTGGGGTGATTTTTACACCATTTTTTGAACCCTGAGGTGTTTTTAGAACCATTTTTTGTACCCTGAGGTGATTTTTACACCATTTTTTGTACCCTGAGGTGTTTTTTACACCATTTTTTGTACCCTGAGGTGAATTTTACACCATTTTCTTGCACTCTGGGGTGTTTTCACAACCATTTTTTCCACCCTGGGGTGTATTTTTTTCACCCTGGGGTGTTTTTACCACTAAATTTTGCACCCCAGGGTGTGTTTTTTCCACTCTGGGGTGTTTCTACCACCATTTTTTTTGCACCCCAGAGTTCTTCCACACACAGGGCTGGTTTTTTTCCCCTCCCAGGCTGTTTTTGCCCCTTTTCCCCCCCTCCCAGTCCTGGAGCTGCCACTCACCAGTCTGTGCTGGTGATGGTGTGGTCGAGGACAACACCAGGTGGGGCAGATGTGAACTCCTTGCCCATCAGGCTGTAGAAGTTGGTGCCAAGTTGTTTCTGCACCACGAGGACCACCAGGCTGGGCTGGTAATTCTGGAAGGTGCTGAAGCTCTTCTGGATCTGGGGCACTTCATATTTGAGCACCGTGTCAAGTTGGGAGTCAGACACCCCATCCCTGTACACCACAATCTTCAGGGGCAGAGTGTGGTTCAACTGGGGGGACAAATGGGAAGAATTCCATGAGTTTACACCTTCAGGATTAGCTGGGGAGGGTGGGAGAACATTCCCAGGCCAGGAGATGTTCACTGGGTCTGTCCAAGGATGGAGATTGGAATGGAATTCAACCCACCACCCTGAGAGCTCCTGACCACACTCAGCTCTCCCAAAATGCAGCTCAGAGCAGGTTTGGGGAGGGCACAGAGCTGTGTTTGAACTAATCCCAGAATTCCTGAATGGTTTGGGTTGGAAGAGACCTTAAATCATCCAGTTCCACCCCTGCCCTGGGCAGGGACACCCTGTCCTGACACACCACAATCTTCAGGGGCAGAGTGTGGTTCAACTGGGGGGAAAAATGGGAAGAATTCCAGGTGTTTGTACCTCCAGGATTAGCAAAACATTCCCAGGCCAGGAGATGTTCACTGAGGGGGTCTCCAGGGATGGAGCTTGGAATTCAACCCACCACCCTCAGAGCTCCTGACCACACTCAGCTCTCCCAAAATGCAGCTCAGAGCAGGTTTGGGGAGGGCACAGAGCTGTGTTTGAACTAATCCCAGAATTCCTGAATGGTTTGGGTTGGAAGGGACTTTAAATCATCCAGTTCCAGCCTCTGCCCTGGGCAGGGACACCCTGTCCTGACACACCACAATCTTCAGGGGCAGAGTGTGGTTCAACTGGGGGGACAAATGGGAAGAATTCCAGGTGTTTGTACCTTCAGGATTAGCTGGGGAGGGTGGGAGAACATTCCCAGGCCAGGAGATGTTCACTGGGTCTGTCCAAGGATGGAGATTGGAATGGAATTCAACCCACCACCCTCAGCCCTCCCAAAATGCAGCTCAGAGCAGGTTTGGGGAGGGCTGGGGGGGCATTTGCACCAATCCCAGAATTCCAGAATGGTTTGGGTTGGAAGAGACTTTAAATCATCCAGTTTCACCCCTGCCATGGGCAGGGACACCCTGTCCTGACACACCACAACCTTCATGGGCAGAGAGTGGTTCAACTGGGGGGAAAAATGGGAAGAATTCCAGGTGTTTGTACCTCCAGGATTAGCAAAACATTCCCAGGCCAGGAGATGTTCACTGGGGGGGTCTCCAGGGATGGAGCTTGGAATTCAACCCACCACCCTCAGACCACACTCAGCTCTCCCAAAATGCAGCTCAGAGCAGGTTTGGGGAGGGCACAGAGCTGCGTTTGAACTAATCCCAGAATTCCAGAATGGTTTGGGTTGGAAGAGACCTTAAATTATCCAGTTCCACTCCCTGCCAGGGGCAGGGACACCCTGTCAGGACACCACAACCTTCATGGGCAGAGTGTGGTTCAATTGGGGGCACAAATGGGAAGAATTCCAGGTGTTTGTACCTTCAGGATTAGCTGGGGAGGGTGGGAGAACATTCCCAGGCCAGGAGATGTTCACTGGGTCTGTCCAAGGATGGAGATTGGAATGGAATTCAACCCACCACCCTCAGCCCTCCCAAAATGCAGCTCAGAGCAGGTTAGGGGAGGGCTGGGGGGGCATTTGAACCAATCCCAGAATTCCAGAATGGTTTGGGTTGGAAGAGACCTTAAATCATCCAGTTCCATCCCTGCCATGGGCAGGGACACCCTGTCCTGACACACCACAATTTTCAGGGGCAGAGTGTGGTTCAACTGGGGGGACAAATGGGAAGAATTCCATGAGTTTACACCTTCAGGATTAGCTGGGGAGGGTGGGAGAACATTCCCAGGCCAGGAGATGTTCACTGGGGGTCTCCAGGGATGGAGCTTGGAATTCAACCCACCACCCTCAGAGCTCCTGACCACACTCAGCTCTCCCAAAATGCAGCTCAGAGCAGGTTTGGGGAGGGCACAGAGCTGTGTTTGAACTAATCCCAGAATTCCTGAATGGTTTGGGTTGGAAGAGACCTTAAATTATCCAGTTCCACCCCTGCCCTGGGCAGGGACACCCTGTCCTGACACACCACAATCTTCAGGGGCAGAGTGTGGTTCAACTGGGGGGACAAATGGGAAGAATTCCAGGTGTTTGTACCTTCAGGATTAGCTGGGGAGGGTGGGAGAACATTCCCAGGCCAGGAGATGTTCACTGGGGGTCTCTCCAGGGATGGAGCTTGGAATTCAACCCACCACCCTCAGACCACACTCAGCTCTCCCAAAATGCAGCTCAGAGCAGGTTTGGGGAGGGCACAGAGCTGTGTTTGAACTAATCCCAGAATTCCAGAATGGTTTGGGTTGGAAGAGACCTTAAATTATCCAGTTCCACCCCCTGCCAGGGGCAGGGACACCCTGTCAGGACACCACAACCTTCATGGGCAGAGAGTGGTTCAATTGGGGGCACAAATGGGAAGAATTCCAGGTGTTTGTACCTTCAGGATTAGCTGGGGAGGGTGGGAGAACATTCCCAGGCCAGGAGATGTTCACTGGGTCTGTCCAAGGATGGAGATTGGAATGGAATTCAACCCACCACCCTCAGCCCTCCCAAAATGCAGCTCAGAGCAGGTTTGGGGAGGGCTGGGGGGGCATTTGAACCAATCCCAGAATTCCAGAATGGTTTGGGTTGGAAGAGACCTTAAATCATCCAGTTCCACCCCCTGCCATGGGCAGGGACACCTCCCACTGTCCCAGGGACACCTCCCACTGTACCAGGGACACCTCCCACTATTCCAGGTTGCTCCAGCCTGGCCTTGGACACTCCCAGAGATGGGACAGCCACAGCTTCTCCAGGCAAATCCCAGGAGTTGGGATTTCTCCTGGCCCTCCTCACACTGTTTTTCTCACGCTGTGGGGACCAGGGCCAGGGCTCAGCAGGTCAGGGCAGTGACGTGGCACTTCCCTCTGTGCAAACTCATCCCCGAGGCCGCTTTGCACGTTCCCCAGATAAGGATGAGCCGTCCCAGCTCCACATCCAGTCCAAAGGCTGCTGGGGAGCTTTGCCAGCTCCAGATGGCAGTTGGGGGGGGTTCCCATTGTTTTAAGGGATAATTAAACCATGGGAGGGTGTTTATTTTTTGCTGGCCTCACCTTGTGGAAATGGTGGAGGGCCTGGGAGAGGCAGAGCTGGAGACTGTCGGCGATCTCTTGGTGGGGCAACTGGAAGACCACCCTGGAGTGCCACTTGGTGAGGCTGCTGGGGATGGAATGGGAATGAGCATCAGGAACCCCTCTGTCAACATGGCAAAGTCCACTGAGACGTTGTGCAACCCAAACCCACTCCATTCCCAGCCCTTTTCCCAGCCATTCCCAACATAAACACCAGTAGAGACCTTGCAGGTTGAGGAAAGCATCATCCTCACCC